>NC_143434.1:900000-1162500 GCF_059467195.1 Physcomitrium patens
CAATATTGCTCTCACCATATTCAAAATAGTTATATTCTTATATTTGGATACTCTATTTTAATGAAGTACCTTAATTGTAGTCAATATCAAAAGAATATTGTAGTCATTAAGATAATTTTTGAAGTTGTGGGAGATAAATTCTCTTCCATGCTTTAATTTAAATATGATAATATTATTTTTAAAAATTTATTTTTTAATTATTATTATTCTCGTTGTATTCAAGCTTCTATATACCAAAGAAATTGAACTAATAGAAGTGGGTTCGAATATAGGGAAAGACTGGTTATATGAATTGGATCTGTTAGTGTCACAATTGACTGTACTCTAGTTATCTAAAATCAATTATCAAACTACAAAACACCAAGGCTTACTACTTCCGTCTTAATTCAACACATAATCCATTCTATGACTATCAATTCAACAATACTTCCATATTCTTATCAGTTCATCTTCCACTTACTTTCTTTGCAGTTTATATATATTCAATTACTGATGTCTAGTTTACTTATTATATTCAGTTTCACAATTCATCACACAGAATTCAATATCTTCACTTAACACAACATAATTCGATAATCTCAATTCTCAAGGTCATAGATTTTTTTCAAATTGGTCAATTCAAAGTCATATTCCACAATATTCTAATCACAATTTCAAGAATACTGCTCTTAATCGCAATTCTTCATAAGCAAATAATAAAAGCAAAGAAAACAAAGAGGTAGCACCAAGCTTACCTTAGCTTACGACTCTCACAATCTGGCCCCCCGACTTACGACTCTCATAGTCTCGGACCAATCTATCTTTTCTCAACCTCTTTATCCTACCAAAAGATGAACTATTGGCCAGCAGATTCCAAAGGTTATGACCCTTTGAATTCTTAACTATTTGTTCTACTAACAACCTACTGTTATCAACTAAACTGCCTTATCATTAATATAATTCTCAAGGTTATCAATAACCAATCAGTAACTTACCACAAAATTTATTTACATATTCTACAATTATACTTCTAAATATTTTAAATTTTTCTAAAGCTTAAACTTTTAATTTAATGAAGTAGATCTAAGATTTGTAATTGTGCTTGTGTGTGAATAAAATGAAATATTTAGATCCTACTGACAATTATACTGATAGTGATTAGCTCAAATTTAAATAAATCAATTCAAGAAGCTTAATTATTCTATTGAGACATGGTCTAAGAATTATTTCTTCTATTTTTTTTTTTTTTTATGAAAATATTATAAATTTGTGATATTATTTTGAAGGAAAAAAGTCTTCATACTAAGTTTTTAGAATTAAGTAAGTTGAGGTTCTTAAAATTAATATAGCCTAATTATTAGTGCCAAATTTAAGATTGCTTAATAGCAAAGGCATAAGTGGATTTTGGAACTTATTTTAATTGATTTACTTGACATTCAAAATTTACTACAAATAAAGATGAGCTTATATTCTTTGAATTGAAACTTCTAAGCTTGTAAATTATATTTTTATATTTTATTTTAACATCTCATTGCAATCATCTTATGAAGTGATGCTTTGATTAATATAATACAAGTAATCTTATCAAAAAAATTCAAATGTCTCATGTTAGTGATTTTTTCAATAAAAAGAATATTTTAGTACAAACTTGATGCATCTTTAATATTTCTTAGAATTCTTATTTCTTTAGAAAGAAGAGAATTATTGGTTGAATATAAAAATAGAAAATTAGAATTGAGAGCTCTATGATAAATATAATATTTAGTATTTAGTCTCTAGTACAAATGATAAAATATTACAAAGTGCCTTGCTATGAATTCAATTGATTTGAGCTTGTAAAATTAAAAAAATTGATAAATCCAAAAAAAATGAAGCAAAAAATAAATTATAAGTTGAAAAAACAACTGCAAGATTTATAAATTTCAAAATTTCTACTATTCTTTCTTCCTTAATTATGTAGGATTGACCATTAAGTGAAGTTATGAAATGAGAATTCAAAGAATCTTAATTACTAAACAAAAATATATTCCTTAAAAAATGAGTTGATATTCGTAAATCCATAATCTATTATGATTCTCTGTTTAAGTTTAAAACATCTAATGCAGCTTTAAGCAACTCTTCATAATGTAATTCACATGAATATAATTCATCAAATTGGTCTTTAATAAGATGAATTTTGTATTATATTGATCTTATTCTTTCAAAAGACTCTACTTCTAAATTTGTTCCATTGTTATAGTAGTCACCTCTTTCAAATGTTGAACCTTTATATGGTATTGTTTGTAGAAGTGTCAATGCTTAATAGTATTAAATAATATATTTGATATTTTTTATTTGATATGGATGAATACTTCTTCCTATACAGATCAAAAAGAAAAAATATTTGGATAGAAACTAGATGGCCTATATTAATTTTGATAAACTATTGATGGTGATTGACATTGCTTTAGAAAAATATTTTAGATTCTCATTACAATAGTTTTTTCAAGTTTAGACCTTTTTAGTTGATTATAATTTTCTTCCATGTAGAATCTAGAGCTTAGTTCTTCTAAGGTCAAAATGACTTTCTTTCCTTGAATCTATCTAACAAGAACTTAAAAACAAGAAGACAATATGTTTAGTACTTTGTGAATTATAACTGCCTTGGACCATGAATAGCCAATATTAATTAATATTTTTTTACTTCATAAACCTTAGCCATGAATGTTACTATACTTATATTATTTATTATGTATAAATTATTTCATTTATTTAGGATTATTATTGCATTAAAAATTATATCAATAAAAAATAAAGATTTTAGAAGCTTCTACACTTTTCTAGGATCTTTGATATCTTTAATGTAGGATTATAAACTTATTTCAAGAGAGAACTTGATATAAGACTTGACCTCTTACATGTGCCTTTAAAACTTTTTATAATCAAGTTGTAAAATGGAAGCTCCTTGACTTCTATTAGATGAAGTATCCATGACAGTAGATATATTGTCTATTATACTATCCATATTGATAAGAAATCTCATTGCAATAATTGAATTTCATTTACTTTGTTCTACAAATCTTTTTTTTATAAAATATTCTTGAATGTAGATTCCTCTATTTTAAAATTTTGAAGACCAATAAATATAACTTCTTTTAATACTACTAAGTCTAAAGTTTCTATAATGATAATGTTCTAATAGCAATTTTTTTCTTTCTTTTCTATAAAATATACAACTAATTTTAAGATGTTAGATAAGATCTTTTAACAATATCAATATATCACATGTGAGCTACTAGAGATATGTTTTAGATAAAAAAAATTAATATAAGTTGTAGACAAGCTCCACTTTAATACCATGTAGAATGACAAAGTAAAATCAACAAAACTACATTCAATACAATTTAAAGAATATCAATTTATATAAGTATATGAGTCTTATAGGGTACTAAGTAATAAACTTTGGAAACTAATCTTTGATAATTAATAGTTAAAAAATTAAATGATATTTATTAGCCAAGAATAATAACTATTTCAATATGTGTGTCAATATAAAGTATAAGTCTATAAGCTCGACTTCTATTTGTAAGTTGCTGAAGCATTTCTATGGAAGTGTAACTGTTGGGCATGTTATTAAATATGTTTAGTAATTTTGATAGTTGAAATTATTATAGATTTAAAATTGGCCCTCTTATTTCGCCTACTACCTCCATTTTTTTAATTTGGAGGTCTTTTGCAAGTATGAACTAACACATAGAGGTTATTTTTTGTAAGATCCATAGGTGCTATACTTAATGGAAGAATTGAAAATATTTTATAGAATTATATAGCTTTAATTTGAGATATTATACTATTTTTATTCTTCCATATTGCTTTACTAATCTAATGTAGTAGTCTTATTTTGTTGTATATGTATTAAAATCATTACCTTTTACGTTGCTTGTATTTTTCCATTTCTTAGTTGGAGTCTTTAGATATGTATAGGATAAGAGGTGATTTAAAGAGCCAAACTTTATATAGTGATTTTGGCAAGAAAATGGAATTTTAGGATTTTTCTATATCTCATAGAAAGAAAGTAAGATAATGGACAATTATTCAAGTTTGTTGGACGAAATTCTAATGACTTTACTTAAAATTCAAGTTAATTTTTCTACATATTGATTATGGTATTAGTATACTTCTCATTGCCCTTAGTGCCTCCTTCAAATGCAATAGATAATTTAAATGAGGCTTATATTTTTTTGTGTGATTTACTGATTTGCAAGGAAAGATCCTTACAAATGTCCATAGTATATAACTTATTACTACTTTATGTTATATTTAGATATTTTTAGATTTAATTATGTATTATAAAATGATGATATATAGCCAATCTTAGATTAGAGATGGTAGAAATCTTTGATGTGGAAGATTGTATTTTTCTACAAAGTTTTATATTGTAATGCTTAATATATATTGAATTTGAATTCCAAATTGTATTTGATTAGTGAGTTGCCAAATAATGGTTGTTACAAAATTTTCTTGTGATATTTAGATTGGATTTGATATAATCCAATTCTTATTTATGTCCAAGTATTAAAAATTATTTTCTATAGCCTTAAGTTATTTTTAGGGAGGTGTCTTATTTTTATAATCTAGTGCAGATTAATTGGCTTTGTTTTAGCTCCCATCGTCTTAATTTCAATGCTTGGACACAAAAAAAAACCGGATTATTACATATTATATGGTTGGATTTAATAGTTTTACTCTACCATATATAATGGATTGAATTGTGGTATATCATGTCACTTTAGCTTAGGTGTTATTCCATGTTTTAATATCCTAAGTATAAGTTGCAAACAATAGCTTGAGTTTGTTGAAATGTAGTACCAACAATACATGCACAGGAAAATATATATCATATATTGATAAAAAAAATCTAATTAGTGATTAGAATTTTGTTCAAATTTGTATTCATGGATGATATTAAAAATAAATCCTATTACTTTTAAAACAAACCAATTTGGATCTATTACAATTATATTTTTCAAATCTTTGAAAAAAATAATGTCCCTACTTTTACGTAATTTTGAAGCTACTATTCTACATATCTCATGTACTTTTCTTAGAATTATATGAAAAACCTCTAATATTCTTCATTTTATTAATATATATATATATATATTAATAAAATCCTTTTATTTTATAATGGTTTAAAAAAATATATTCTCTTTTTTTAGTAATTTCTTTTATTTAAGCACATGCTTCATAAATAAAAGAATTTTTTATGAATCTTTTATGTATATTATTTATAATAAATTCTATTAATAGTTTTATCCTTTTAATAGAATAATATTATAATATATTATTTAGAAGAAAATTCAAATATTTTTATAAATATGTTCTTTATACTTACTAAAATTTCTTTTATATGCATTTTTAATGTTTGTATAATTTGGCATGAAATTTATATAATTAGATATCATAGTCAAATGTGGCTTTTGAATTCAAAATACTTTTTTATTGGATGTCAAGAAACACGACCAATACAAAAAAAATTATTTAATTATTTTACAACTTTTTTCAACATGTTTATTTTTTGCAAGTAAATATGTCAAAATAAAAGTCATGTATTTCTTATATCACTTAAATTAAGGATATTAAGATTATAAAAAGCATAAGATTTATCTTATTTGTCTATGTCTCAAATTAAGAGTTTGAATAATCTAAAAATCATTGAAACTACTTCTACTCTTTTGATTCTTTTTTAAATGCTTCCAGCACGAATTTTGATCTATTAGGATATATTATATCCAAAGTACAAAGATTTTTCTTCTCTATAAGGAATATACTCTATTTTCTTCTTCATAGTTTTTTTTCTATATGTTATAATTTATTAATATTAAAATATACTATTTTGATTAAAAAATAATATCAACATGTTTTTAAAAAGTTCTTATTATTGTTCAAATATTATTTTGAACTAAAATAATTACAATCTAAAAGATCACTTAAAAATTTATACATGTATTATTTTATACTCAACATAGATTGTTGTTCAATTTCAAATCTTTATATGTATAAAATTTAGATGTTGTTCTTAAATTTTTTTTAATTTAGGTATGAAATCTATTATAAATTACAAATTTATATTTTAATAATTTTTATGTATCTATTAAGATATTTTAGATTCTTTTTGTTTATTTATAATAATTTTATATTTTTAGATTTACTTATAATTATAAAATTTAATTGATATTTTAAGATTTTATATAATATAATTATTAAATTAATTAATATATACATAATAAAATCCATATATTTAATTATATTGATTTTTAATTTTCTTAAAGTATTAATAGGAATAAAAATAATAAAATCTAAAGAATTTTGAAGTTATAATTATAAATTTTAATTAAAATTTAATTTGAATGTAATTATAAATAAGATCATAAATAATATTTTTATAGAAGTAAGTAAACTTTATAATATCTTGTGAAAAAACTTCTTTGAAGCTTATAGATAGAGATTTGACTTTCAAAGTGCTTATAGATGATTGATAAGTTAAAAACTTAGCCAACAAGTTGGCCATGTACCACATATGTTAGAGACTTATTTTACAAATTAAATGCATATTGAAAGTCATATAAAACATTATTATGTAGTTCCTATTTAGATAATATATAATATAGCAATATTAACGCCTTTCACATTTTTATCATTGTCTTTTTTGTTCTTAGCCTTATTTCAAGAGTTTCTAATTATCTTAACTTTGGCAATAGTCATCTTAGTTTTAATATTATTTTTTAAGTAAATATTCACTTTTTTTTTATAATAGAAGAATGTATTGACACTTTGGTTGTTTTGTAATTTTTATTTATGAAAATTATATTAAATTATAAATTTATTATTCTTATTTTATTTTAGAAGTAATTAAATTACCTTAGTTCTTTTATTATATTTAAAAGTTGTAAAAATATCTACCTTTAAATTGACAATTTTTGCGTTGTAATATTAATTCTTTTCTTAAAGAGAGTGAATTATCTTTCTTTGTAGAAATTTTTATTTGATATCAGAATTTGTAGATTATCTTTTTTTAGTTTGAATTTTAGATTTTTTAAAATATTTTGTTATAGAAATAGAAGAAAACAATTATAGATACTTTACTTGATATAAGTGCAAATAGATTGTAACTACTACAAAAATTGACAAGCTTATCAATACTCTTAGGGCAAAAATTTCATGTATTATAAATGTCAACTATAGAAGTATTATCTCTCTCTCTCTCTCTCTCTCTCTATATATATATATATATATATATATATATATAAGAAATCAGTAATAAGGTCCAATATTTATGCCAACAAGTTTTGTAGTTGAGAGAGGCAAATAGATTAATTTCACAAGAGAATCTAAAAACTCTCGCTATTACAAGTATGAGAGAGACAAATATTAATATACCAAAGAATTTTGATAGAAAAAGATCAAAATTTTTAAGATTATTCCAATAAGTCAAGCTTAATTTAAGATTGTATTATTTTTAATATTCTAATGTATTTATTCAAGTTAGATTCATATATATATATTAATCTAAAAATACTCTTTCTTAGTTTGTACCTTGATTTCAAAAGATTTATAACTCCAATATGATCTAAATTCATTCTTGAAAGTGATTACAGACATATTTGAAGAAAATAACAAAGAAAAGAAATAAAGATAAAATTCCTACTTTATATTAAATATTATGAAGAACTACCATGTATCTTATCAAATTTCAAAATCTTATTTATAATATAGATTTGAATGATAAAGTTCTTTATTAATTAATTTTAATATGTATTAAAAGATAGTATCAAAGATTTATTATTAATGATGCCAAAAGAAAATTTATCAAAATAATTTATTACTTAAGTTATTGCATCCAACAATAAATTTTTTGAAAGATGCAAAAAATATAAACTTATTTGGAGAAGAATAAATCAAGTCATGAAAACAACTTTTAAGTTTAAAAAACATATATTTTTTAAAGCCAAAATCTATACAAATTGATATGGTATGTTTTAAATATCATCATGAGTGAAAAAAGACTTAATATTAAGAAAAAAATTATACTTATATTATGGAGAACTTAATCATACTATTTAATATTATTGAAAAAAATAGCATAAATATAAAATTAAAAGCATGGTTGTTAAGGAAGACAATGTATTAGAAAATAAGTTTGCCTAGCAATTATAAAGATTGTATAATTGAAATCTTATACAACTACTAAAGGTCATATTTTCTCCTCAAAATCCTTAGTTTGTTTTATAATAGATATTTATTTAAGACCTAAGAATTATAAAGTCTTTTCTTTGATAGATTTAAGATCCTTAGTTTTTTTTTTTTTTTTTTTTTTGATGAAGACTTTGTTAAAAAATATAAAACATCTTTAGTAGAGAAAACTAAGTCCATTCATTTAAAAATCATAGATAGTTGTCTTTTATCTTTTGAAGATATTACTTATGAAATTATTCCTATAGAGATAGTAATGAATGGTCATGATACCTTAATAATATTTATTATTATTAATTATTATTTTAATTCAATAATTTAGATTTATTGTGGCTAAAAAATTATAAACCTTCAATAGATTGGATTTTTCATAATCTTAATTTGATTGCTCAATTCATCTTCAAAAAGAAGCTCAATTGCTATTTGGACCAATCTACAACTTATTACAAAATAAATTAGCTATAATTAAGGAATATATTGATGAGAACTTAGCCAAAAGCTTCATATGCCATTCAAAATCTCTAGTAGAAGCAATTATCTTATTTGTAAAGAAAAATGACAGATCATTATAAATGTGTGTGAATTATTGAAGAATTAATAAGATTATTATCAAGAATAGATATTTTTTGGCTTTGAAATTATGACTTTTTAATTAATTAAATTAAGCAAAGATTAATATCAAAATAGATCTATAAAGATCATACATTTTGATATGCATAAAAAAAAGAAATGAATTAAAGATTTTGTTATGAACCAAGTATGATATTTTGAATATAATATTATATCTTTTAAACTTATAAATGTACTAATTTATTTTCAATAACTAATAAATGATTTTTTTTTGAAATTTTTTAAATTATTTTATTATTTATTATGTAAAAAATATTTAAATCTACTCTAAGAATTCAAAAAAGCAAAAACTTCATATTTGTCAAAAAATTATAAAAACTTAAAGATGTAGGACTATACTTAAAAATAAAAAAGTATGTTTTTTTTATAATTAAAGTTAATTTTTTAGAATATATTATTTCAAATAATAATCTTATAATGCATTTTAAGAGAGTTTAAACTAAGATAAATTGAAAGATTATAAGAATAACGAAAGATATCTAATATTTTTTAAAATTTTCCAATTATTATTGAATTTTTATTAAATTTTTTTTCAATTTGTAACTTTATATACATTTTTGATTTGTTAATACAAACTTGAATGGAACAAAGAAATTAAAGTATTATTTGAAGCTTCAAAGACAACATTTACTACAATCTCAATTTTATATCATATTGATTTTTTAAAGAATAATTTTATGAAAAAAAAATATTAGACTTTGTTTTAGATGCAATATTATCACCAATAGAAGCAAATGACAAATTTCACCTGATATTTTTTCATTCAAGAATTATTTCAGTAATTAAGATTAATGATAAGATCCATAATAAAGAGTTTCTTCCAATTGTAGATTCATTTGAAGAATGATGCCATTATTCAAAAGGCACTTCTAATCCAATAATTGTTTTTATAAATAACAAGAATCTCAAGTATTTTATATTAATACATGTTTTAAATTTTTATCAAGCTTGTTGAAGTATGCTTTTATAAAGATTTAAATTTAATATCATTTATTGGATAAAAATAATAATAAGATTTGTCAAATATCTTTTTTAAATATTCTTATCTTGTACTACAAAAAAAATGAAGATTTATTTAATAGTAAATTCTTCTTTTAAAGCCAAAGTAAATTCATCTTTGATTAATAATATCAACATTTACTATCCATTTAATTTTTTTGATTAAATTTAATTAAGCATGTCTTTAAATCTTCTTGTGCATGATATTAAAAATAATTCTTTTAAATTTTATCATACTTCTAGATTTAAATTCAAGAATAATCTTATCTACTTTAAATGACACTTACTTGTTTTAGAAGATGAAGTATAATTATATACTCTTCAAGCTTGTTACAATTTTTAAATTGTAGAAAAATTTAGATATAACAAGATCTTAGACTTGACATCAAGAGGTTTTTGGTGGCTTCAAATGTGAAAGGCAATTAAAGACTTTTAAAATCATGTGACGTTTTAAGATAAAAAATTCCTTGTCATTGACTTAATAGACTTCTTTAGCCATTACTTATATAAAAAAAAACTATGATTATTTATTCATATGGAATTTATCATTGATGTTCTGATTTCAAGATGTTATAATTTTATATTTGTGATAGTAAATTATATCACTAAGATCATATATTTTTTACCATCATACATGAAGAAATGACTAAGGTTTTTATTAACAATATTTATCGCTATTATAAACTACTAAGGTATATTATACTAAACAAAAGAAATCAATTCATACCTAGATTTTAGAAAATTCTTTTTAAGTTATTAAATATAGATATTAAACTATCTTCAATCTTTCATCTTTAAATTTATGGACAAATTAAATAATTGAATTAAATTTTGAAGTAATATTTGAAATTTATCATTAATTATCATTAATATGTTAAAAAATTATTTATTATTAAAAAAAATTTCTTATAATAACATAATGTATTCTTTTATTCAAAAAATATTTTTTATAATAATTATAGTTATAATCTATAATTTTTTATTTTTCATTTTTGACTTTTCAAAACTTAATATTCTTGCATCAAAAGATTTGACAAATTATTTATTAAAGCTATATGTAACAATGAAGATATAATTTTAAAAAACTCAATAATCAAAAAAAATATCAATATAGATACATAATAAAATGAAAAACTTCAATTCCATATTGGCAATAAGTTATGATTACTTTATGATATTATCAAGACTATTTGTTCTTGCAACAAGTTAAATTATCATAGAATTAAACCATTTCTTATTTGTAAATAGATCAATTCAATTTTATATAGATTATACCTATTAGAATCTATGGGGATCTATCACAAGTTTTATGTACTCTTTTTTAAGCCATACAAGATAATGGAAATACCAAAAAAAAATTCAAATGTCAGTTTTTTATATAAATAAATAATAAGAATAAATTTGAAATAGAATTTTTTTTAGATTTTAGGCAATGCTAAAAATAGGTTAAAATATCTCGTACATTGGCACAAATATAATATTAATAAATTTATATGAAAGTCATTTAAAAATCTTATAAATGCAATAGAAAAGGTTGATACTATTTATTAACAACATCTATCAAAATCAAAATTAAAAGTCAAGCAATTCTTTATTACAAAATAGAAAAAGTTTAATAAGAAAAAAATTCTATCTTTTATTTTTATTTTTGATTTTTATGTCTTTTTGGTATTAAAAAGATACAAAATCAATGACCAATAAATCTACCTCAAAAATTATTGTTTGTTGAATTATTGAACAAAGCATTGATTTTCTTTCAATCTTTAAGATGATCTAATAAAGATGAGGATCTTCAAAAAAAAACATATCTTTCTTTAAATAGATGGAAAAATATAATACATATAATATGATAAATTTAGAATAGACTTTTGATAATTGATAATATTATTGGAGATAGAAACTACTTTTGATTGTATTTCAAATATTTTATTTGAAGAAATTCATGAAAGCCTCAATAATACTTAAAAAATAAGGTGATCTTTTTGCGTTTGTATAAGATACTATTAGTAGTTGAAAAGACCTATCAACTACCTTAAAAAAAAACAAAGTTTGGAATATGTGATAAATATAGTTTATTATATCTTAAACTTTTTCAATATATGATTACTACTTTTTATAGAACTTATCTTTAAAAAGAGAGGTAATATTAGAGATAGAAATATATATATATATATATATATATATATATTAAAAATTATTTAGATTAGAGAAGTAGATAGAAGTAAGTAGAAGTAAGTAATAGTAAATAAAAATAAATAAATTTCATAATATCATATAGAAATACTTTTTAGAAGCTTTATAAATATAGATTTGGATTTCTAAGTATTGATAGGTTATTGATAGGTCAAAAATTTGGCCAATAAGTTAGCTATATATTATATATGTTGACTAATTATTTTATAAGTCGGCCACATATTATACATATTAGTCACTTATTAGACAAGTTGGCTATGTAGTGCATTTATTGAAAACTTATCTTTCAAGTGCAACACATGCCAAAAGTCCTATAGAACATTGCCATATAACTCATACTTAGATAATATATATAAAAGTAAGAGCAAGGCCTTTCCTACTCTTATTAATGCATTTTTTGTTCTTAGCCTTATTTCAAGAGTTTTTAATCTTCTTATCTTTGATAATAGCCATTTTAATTTTAATATTATCATTAAGTGAATATTTATTTTTTTTAGTGATGTAAGAGTGTATTAATTCTTTGGTTGTTTTATGATTCATATTTTTGATAGTAGAAGAATTATTGCCTTAATATTTTTATTCATATATGACTTTTATTCATAGTATTTTATAAAACCAATTTCTAAATTCTTTAAGAAAGATACCACTTTTTTATAAAAGAAATTATTTCAAATATTAAAATAATCTATATACTTCTTTATTTTTATAAAATTATCTTAAAGATCAAAATATTCTTCATGCATGAGATATAAATTTTTTTAGTAATTTTATTTTTATATAATTAATCTTTGGATTTTGAAATAAGACCAATCTATCTCTAAAATCCAAGATCCTTCAAAACTATAGGAACATAAAGCCTCATCAAAAAATAGGTCAAAATAGACCAAAATAAAAGTGAACAAAACTAAATAAAATTAATCAAAATATGACATAATAGATAATATTGAGCAAACAAAAATAGAACATAATTAAATTAAATAGAGGGATGTAAAATCAAATTTTACTAAGAGAAAGGGTCCAAAGCCTTACTTGACTAGATGCCCCAAAAGGCCTTAGCTAGTCTTACTTATACTTTGTTCTACCACTTTGGAATTTCTAGAATGTTCTTAGATAATGGAACTCACTTAAATAATTGCCTGAAACTTCTTCTAGAAGGTTCCATAGAGGATTCTACCTAGATAACCACCTTAAATTCTTCCTAGAATATTTTATGATAGATCCCACTTAGTCCAGTAATATAACCTTAATTCTAGAAACTTTCATGGTTCTAACTATCTTTTTCTATGTGTCAATAATACAAATATCTTATCTATACCTTATTGCAGTTAATTCCCTTCTATTAATGCAAAATATCCTTATTTTGCTCTTGATGGTATCTCCAAATTGTCTTTTGGTAATATATAAAGTTTTGAACTAGTTCCTAAATTGTATCATGGATGGCATAACCTTTTTAAAGAATTTTGTACTAAAATTGTAGACGTCTATTGCCACAACAAAAGTAATGATGTTCCAAAATGTTATCCACTTTATATTCTTATTGGTCATCAACTATAACTAGTGGTGGTAGTAGTTGATTTCAATCTAGAAAGCGCTTTGGCTCAATATGAAATTCTTTTAGTTGCAAAATATAAAAGATTGAATAGATTCAAATATGTGACGGAAGCTTGACGTAATATACAATATCAAAAATTAGTATAGAAATGTAAAAATTTCCAAGCTATGGAGGTGCTAGTTTATGAATTTAGATTGGTGTAGCAAGTGGCAAGTTGGCGTTAGAGAGTAACACCTAATTACCCTCTCAAAAGGTCTTATGTTGCTGATAGTTATCCAAATATTACTTTTGTCAATTCTGTGCGATAAGAAGGCAATGTCGTGCCTTCTGTAAGGCCATTGTAAGCCATTGTATAAATTCCTCTATTGTCAGATTGTTGGTATTGATTGAACAATAGAGAGTTATTAGCATAATCGGATACTAATTGATATTAAGAAAAAATGATGAATAATTGGTATTTGCTTGAATATTATCATTGTAGGCAAATTCTAAAGGTGTCAAATTTTCATCCCAATCATTATGATGAATCACTACAAATGCTTGTAGCATATCTTCCAAGGTCTGATTTGTAGACTTTGTTTGTCTATCTATTTGGAAATGGAAGATTGTAGATATAGCAAGTTGTATGCCTAGTAGCTTAAACAAGGCTTGATAAAAACTTCTTGTGAAGCATGGATCTCAATCTAAAATGATGACATGAGATAACTCATTGTGACAAAAGACAAAATCAAAGAAGTTTTGTGTAAATATTAAAGCATCAATATCCAAGTCAAGTAAAGTTGCTTCGAGAATCGATTCACAGAGTTAGAAACCACAATATGATTATGAAGCATTTGTAGCAAACACGTAATGAGATTCATAGTCATTTGTTCTTAACCTGCCATAAGAAGTAGAATTGGCTATAATAGTCTAAGAAACGCTGTATTGTGTGCTTTATTACTTTAACATGACTTGCATGAGCATATAAAACCTCAAACATCATAATCCAAACCTATCCAAAATCATATCCTTGAAATCCATTCTAGAGTCTTTTCTCGCCTCAGATGTTTAAATATTGGAAATTCATGTCTTTCTCCAAGTATACGCATGTGGAATATAACATTATTAGATATATAAATTCACTTTTTGAAATTGAGCAAGCCATCATTAAGACTATAATCTTGATATAGTATATCACCTACCTTCAACCGATTGCTAACCATCTTAAAATAAGCATCCCATTACATAGCTTCCTTTCATTCTACTTCTTTGGTTAGATTTGAAATGATACTATCAATGGTAGCAACTTTTTTCTCGTCTCCTGATTTGTCCTTCAAGTGTGGTCTCCGTACCAAGTTGTCTAGCATAATATGTTGTCGCCTTTGTTTGTACTCAAGCTGGATATTCAAAAATTACAACTATTCTTTTCAACAATGATATCAAAATTTCATATTTTCTAAATATAAATCATGTAGCAAGAGTCAATGGTTAATTCGAATAACCACTGGTTTTTTCAACAGATAGTGTTGCCACACTTTTGTAGCATATACAATTGCTAATTGATCTTGATTACATGTAGAGAAATTATGCTTTGCCCTTATCAAGTTGAAGGCCCCTACCAAAGTCTTCTTGAAGAATTATTCCAATATCAAAGTTGAAAGTATCAATATCAAGTGTATAAGAAAGGTTAGGACTATACAGTTGTAATATTAGAGCAGTAATGAGTACCTCCTTTAACCTATGAAAGGTACTTTGTTGCTCCAGTTTCCATTCAAATGGGGCACCTTTCACCAATAAGTTTGTCAATGAGTCAATAATGTATATAAATTACCAAACAAAACAATAATAATATCTAGTAAGGCCTAAAAATGAGCATACTTTAAAAGTATCTTTGGAAATTGGCCAATCTTCCACTACTTTTATCTTATCTTGCTCCATATGCACACCTTTGAAAGATACCACATGTTCCAAAAAGATGACTTCTAACTTTCAAAGTTTGTATTTTGATTGCTTGTAATAGGAACAATTATCTTATAGTTGGCATAAATTTTTTTGTAGATATTGCTCATACTCTTTAGATATTTTATTATATATAAAAATATCATCAATGAAGATGACTATATACTTGTCCAAAAGGTCCCAAAACAATGTATTTATATGATCCATAGAAGAGGCTAAAACATTGATAAGGCCAAAAGGTAAATTAGCCATTTAAAATGTTTATAACATGTAAAAAATGCCATCTTTTCTACATCCTAACTTACAATAGGTATCTACCAATAGTTGCTTCAAAGATCCAATTTACTAAAGTTCGTCAAGAAAATCATCCACGCGTGGAAGTAGATATGTATTTTTAACAATCTACTTATTAAGGCCTTGATAATCGATGCAAAAGCAAAGTCCACCATCATTTTTAGGTGCAAAGAGTACACGTGCTCTCCATAGTGATGTGCTTTCTCAAATGAGGCTTTTCTCTAAGAATTTGTCTACTAACTTTCAAAGTTCTTGAAGTTCTTTTGGTACTAAGAAATAAATTGATCGACTTGTTAGTTTCACTTTAAGTAATAGTTCTATTTGAAAGGAGGTATCTTGATCAAGAAGCACGCCACTAGATAGGTTAGTTGGGAAGATATTCTAATATTTTCATATGAGTTGATCTGCTTGTTCTATTCCTTTGGTTGTCTTTCTTACCACTAATACAAGATTTGGAACCACCATATATACCAGTTGCTTATGTTGTATTTGCTTCTTTATAAAGGTCATCCCTAAAAATAAGTCTTTAGTTACAGATTGTCTTTCTTCTTCACTTGATGCAAAAGTACAAAGAGTTACTCTGTAAGTACCATCTTTAAAGGAGATTGTCCTTGCTACCCAATCAACTTACTTAT
The DNA here is from genome assembly GCF_059467195.1 of Physcomitrium patens. Classification (NCBI taxonomy): domain Eukaryota; kingdom Viridiplantae; phylum Streptophyta; class Bryopsida; order Funariales; family Funariaceae; genus Physcomitrium; species Physcomitrium patens. The sequence goes on from NC_143434.1 coordinate 916,453, forward strand.
TTTCCATCTCTAGCTATGGCTTTCAACAATAATATCATATCTTAGCTTTATCACCTTGAACTTCTCTCTTAAGATGTAGGTGTCAGTCAACCTCAAGGTTTCTTCTTCATATGTCTCACTCAATACATTCTCTCAATCATTTGTAAGATATATACTTCCTCCCTTGATTGTTTTAGTTTTAATTCTAAGTTGGTCAATAATTTCATTTGAGATGTAATTTTTTATAGAGCTACAATCTACAAGCACTCGACATGCTTGTCCTCTTAGTAGTCCCATTAGATGCATAAGTCAATCCTTTTTATAGTTATTCAAAGCCATGTTGTTTGTTTCTAAAAAATAATAGCTATTCTCAGTATTAGCCCTTGGTACCTTTACTAGAGAGTCTTATTTTTTTGCTCTGTCTCATTATCAATTTGGTGAGTTTTGACATTATGAATCTGCCTTGTTTTACAGGTGCTTGAATTTTGACATTTTGAACAACCTCCAATCTGATGGCCTACCTCCCAACAATAAAAATATAATCCATTTTCACCAATATTTGTTGTCTTTGTAGTGTCAATAATCCTTGTAGGGCATCAATTTCCATTGGCATTGATTGTTGTACCATAGTATTAGATAGCAGCATAGGACTTTGTGTTATAGGTTGTACTCTATGATTTCTGAAATCTATAGCATCCACCCTCTCTGCAATACAAATTTCCTCTTCGAATGTTTGTAGATCCCTTAGTTCTACTTCTTGCTAGACTACTAGCTTCAAACTTTGTAAGAATCAATCCATCATCTTTGCCTCCAAAACATTATCAATTTAAAAACATAGGAACTTGAATCAGGAGACATAATTTTGTACTAACTTAGATTGTCTAAGATTTGTCAATTTATTGTATGCTATCTTTTCTGTATTGATGGAACAAAATTGATTTTAAACTTGGTCTCATATTCCTCTCAATCACAAAATCCACCTTGAGTTCTATAACTTTGAATTTGATGTCACAACCAAATGGCTGCCACATCTTTCAAATACCTCATTGCATACATAATTCTTTCAGTGATATTTGTCTCAGATAGTTTGACATATTGTTCCATATTAAAGAGCCATTGATATACATCTTCTTATCTTGAAGTCCTGGAGTATGTACTAAGCTTATTCAATTTCAATCTAATAGATGTCAACTCCCTTATCCTCGAAGGTTCTATTTACTCTTACAAAGTAGCTATCTGGCCTAAGATGTGATGTATTTGAGTGTCCATCTGGGATTACTCTACCATATCTCTCATGTTGTAATTTCTCCGCTAGACACAACTATTATCATGTCTTCTCATTTCTTGTTTGATTTTTTAAGAGTAATTGTTAGGGACATAGTCCTTAGACCTTTCTAGAGACAAGTTTCTAGAACCTTCTAGAAAGAAGTCTCTAAGAAACTTCCAAAAGATTCTTTGAATATTCTCTTAGAATATTCTTCAAAGATTCCCTAAAGATTCTTTGAAGATTCCCTAAAGATTCCCTTAGAAGGCTCTAGAAGATTCTTAGAATATTCTAGTAGATTCTAGGAAGTTACTTGAGAAGCTTCCTAGCTCTTGGGTAGTTGCTCGAGAAGCTTCATAGTTCTTGGGAAGCTTCTTGATGCGCTTCCTTAGAACCATAGGCCAGTAGTATATATAGGAGTCGAGGCTGAAGAGTTCTTCAGTCTCAACAACACATCTCTTGGAGTTCTAGCTCACCTTTCTGGTGTTGTTCTTGTACTCATCTGTTTAATGTAGTTCTGCCACTTCTTCTTGAACTTCTTGTTAGATTTCAAGTCTGTATTTTGTGTCCGTGACAGTAACTCATGGTAACCTCAATATAGTACCTAGTGAGACTACAATAAATGATTTTGGACTAGATGATGACTATCGACATATTATTAAAAAAATAGTCTAACATTCACTCTGATAGTAATGAAACATAACTAATCTATCTCAAAAATCTAAGACCCTTCAAAACTACAACAACATAAAGCTTAATCACAAAGTAGAACAAAACTAAACAAAACTAATCAAAATAAGAAATAAAAGACAAAACTGAGCAAACAGAAATAGAACAAAATTCAATTGAACAAAAAGATGCAAAACCAAATTTTACTAAGAAAAAGAATCCAAATTCATATCTGATTAGATGCCCCAAAAGGTCTACACTAGTCCTATTTATACTTTATTCTACCACCTTAGACTTTCTAGAATATTTCTAAATGATAGATCCTACTCAGATAATTCCCTTAAACTCCTTTTAGAAGGTTCCATAGACGACTCTACTTAGATAACCATCTTAAGCTTTTTTTTAGAAGATTCCATGGTGGATCCTAGTTAGATAACTATCCTAAATTCTTTCAAGAATGTTCTATGGTGGATCCTACCTAGTCCACTAACCTAACTCCAATTCTAGAAACTTTGATGGTTCTAACTATCTATCCCTATGTGTCAATAATACAAATATCTTATCTATACCTTCTTATAGATTTGGTGTAAAAGCATAAAAAAGATATTTTTTAATAGCAACTAATGTAATAATATCATTTGTCTAAATATGAAGCTACTAAAAGATCTTTATTTTATATATTACCTCTTATAGGTATATATCAAAAGTCTTATATAATAATTTTAATTTTTTTTTGGGATAGATTAAATTTGATTTTTTTTTACTAATTAGTAAGTCTTTTTTCCAATACATCTACTATCAGTTGAAATCAAAGCCTTTCTTATTCTTACATTACTGATATAAGTGTCATTAATCCATATTTCTATCAACAAATATTATTTAGAATATCTTTATCTTTGCATACATTGTATAAATATTGCAAAATTTATTTCTAAATCCTTTCATTACTAATAAGATCACAAAACAACTAGACACTTTACATTCTTATTATTACACAATTACTTGTTATATTTATATAATACATGCTTTAAATAAGTATAAAAAAAAATTATTTTATATGTTCTAAAGATACATGATTTTTTGATTATCTCATTAATTCTTTTAGCTAACACAAGGTCAACACTTACAACTATGCTCAAACTACCATGACTAGCATTTAGCATGTGTAATACTTGTATATTATATTTTATTAGATTCATCACAAGTATCACCAATTTTCATGTTTTTTAAGATAAATAATATTTCTATTCATTTGAAATATAATAAGGAGCATAAATATAATAATTTCATCTCAAGAAATAGAGGTGAAAATCATATGTTAAATTAAAAATAAATTAGTATCTTATATAATTTAAGAATATATTTTTTAGATAAATAGTTGTATATGATAAACTTAAAATAAAATTTTAATCTATTATATATCAAAAAAATCATGAAATTTTATGATACGATTTTTATTTTATATTTTATATTATATATAAAATAAAATAAAAAATATATCAATATTTATAGTAAGTATAATAAATTAAAACAAAGAATTGATTAATCAATTTAAATATTTTCGAAAAATTCACAATATAATATAAAATTTAGTAAAGTATAATGTAATTTTTAAAAAAAATTATTATTTAAATAATTATTTATATTAAAAGATAAAATTTTAATTATTTCATAACAACTTGTATGTTCAAATTTAAACAAAACATTTGAAAAATTGTATTTCTGGTAATTTGTCCATGTAATCAACAAGGTTCTTTAAAAATTTTGTTTAGACATTCTATGGTACACCAAAACAAGTAAATGAAAATCATAATTAGTTTTCTAAAACAGTTGCATTCACTTTTTTTTAATTTTTTGAATATTTGTGGTTACGCTTACGAAACTGAAAGGGCCGAGAGACGGCGCCATACGAGGCCACGTCATGGGTTGAGATGGCATGCATGGATGGCATCATGAGGGATGATGGATGGGCCGGATGCAGACAAGAACGTATAACGACAAAGTGTTGGCGCCAAGACCCGCCCTGTCCCTCCCAGCCCAGCCCAGCCCAGCCCAGCCCGTTGCGCCTGGACCCGGCCCGGCGTCCGAATCGTCCCTTTCCCTTCTTCTCCATTATAATAAAAAGCCATTGCCATTACCATCGCCATTACCAACATCCCCTACGTCTCGTCGCAATGCCTCTGTCTTTCATTACCATCGCCACCTCTTGAAGCTCACCATCAATTCCTTGCAGTCCTTTCTCTCGCTCCCATCATCGCCTTTCCTCGTCTGCACTGCTTTCCTTTGCCGCGATGGTTTTTCTTAAAAACTGTTGTCTATGAGAGAATGTTGTTAGTCTCGCGGCGATGTGCGTGTAACTGGTCTCCTGGGCTGCTTTGATTCACTGGTGGATTTTTAGAAGTCTCGTGATTTTGGGAGCATTTCAATCCTTGGCGGTGTTTACTGAGATTCTCAATTTAATTTTGCAGTATAATTTACAAGAATTACGTGTGTTGGAAGTTTGAGGAGGAGTTGGTATTTAGTAATTTTTTCGTTTGTGGGGGTTGGAGGAAAGTGGACGGATAGTAGGAACGGATTGGTCTGGTTTTCGCCTAGGGCTGCAGCTTTGGCGGTCGGATTCTGTTGGATAGAGGCACGGTTGTGAGAACATGGGAGATCAAGGGGATATGGCAATTGTTGTGCCTGAAGCCGATGTGATTATGACGGAAGCTGCTCCCGTGTTGGAGGCTCTGAAGGACGTGGTTGCTGAGCCGGAGGAGCTTAGCAATGGCAATGGTGTATCTTCTTTCGATGATGAAGTGCAGCCAATTGTTGACGACGAGCTAGGTGCGTCTTATACGGCCTTGCTTGCGAATAATCAATTTTCTGCCAACTATTTGCGACTCTGTTGTACTCTGCAGAGTCGCGGAGATATCAATCTCGTTTTCAATATTGGAGTTGACGCGAAGCAGTCTTTCTGAAAGACGTGCATTCTTAGCAATCGTGTGGTCGGGTCTACTGCATTAATCGTAGGTTCGTATTTCAGCCCGCCCAGGAGGCAATTATATTCAGATGTATTTATTCGGGACCAAGAGCTCCCCATGAGATTATGAAGGCTACCAAATCTTCGGCAACCGTGGCATTCTTGACTTGTTATTTCTAAATTTAGACTTTTATGAGGTTAATGTGAACGAGGCTAAAAGAAAATTACACAAACTTGGCGTTTACTGCTGTTGTCCTGCCGAATCATTGCAGCTCTCACTACCGAAGAGGAGCGTCTCTGGGGTTTGGTGAGGGACAATGCAGCTGACTTTAATGCATGGACTGAGCTTATCCAAGAAACAGAGAAGTCGGTAAGTCTCCTCTCTATTGTCGCTGCCATTGGCATGATACGACATGAACCAAGCTTTGACGGGAAAACATGTTTCTACTTGAATGGTGCTCGTTGCACAGTATTGCGCGCGTCATTTACGCTTCCAGGGTGACTAAAATGTTAAAAAGAATCAATTAGTAACTTTCATGCGGAATGTGGGGTGGTTCTTGTCTTTGATTTGTTCTCATTTTATTTACAGCTGAGGATGGTGTAAAATTAATGGGAACAGATCTCCGCTGTTGGCTGATAGCGGATGGTCCTTTCACATGTTTGATCTTCGTTGTGAAGTCGGTTGGGTACTCTCTTTGTGATCACTATGGATGTTCTAATGTTCTGCATGCATCTTTCTGTTCCTCGCAGGGAAGCATCGTGAAAATCGAAAAAGCTTATGATGTGTTTCTTGGAGAGTTTCCGCTATGTTACGGTTACTGGAAGAAGTACGCTGATCATGAGACGAAGTTGGGATCTCCTGAGAAAACTGTGGACGTCTATGAACGTGCTGTGAAATCTGTGACGTACTCTGTGGACATCTGGATGCATTACTGCGCGTATGCGATGGAGAAGTTCGACTCCCCGGAGAATACAAGAAGGTGTGTTGCAGGTTCTTATTGTCACTCGCGTTCGGGTGTATTACTTTTTACCTGAAAAGAGGGATACAGGTCATCCTCGATTCGGATGTCTTGTCAATTCATCTATTAGTTCATGCGTAGTGGTCGCGGTGTGTCTTTCTGACCAGTGTCTGATCTTGCTGCAGCTGTTCATCATGCACTTAATTTGCTGTCTCTTCAAAGAGATGGTCTGATCTTGGCGGAGCCCTGAGTTTCCAATTCGTAGGATGACATCTCGTAACTGAATCACCGTACGCTTTTGTTATGAATCCAAATATCTAGGTTTTTAAGTAGCCGTGTGTTGTTTGGTTTACTGTCACTCCATTCTTCGTTCTTTTCGATGACATTAGATATAGACTCTATAAGCCTGGCAAGTGTTTGTGCTTTCATGGTATCTCATGTTGCCCTATCTCAACTTAACATTGGTTGAGGTACCGTGCCATGCGTGCGTGCACCACTGAATCTTACGTCCCATTGCTGCTGTGGAAGATTACGGGTCCAGTTTGAGGGCCAAGAGAGGCTCCCTGATCGCCGCTATATGTTCGGACGTAGTATGGTTTGACAGGAAGGTAAACGCAGAGCATTTGCGCTTCTATTTGGAAGTATGAAACAGCAATGAAAGTTCTTCCTTACAACGCTGCCCCTTTTCCGCTAAAGCAAAGTAAGTCATAGCTTGAAGTGGGGTTGGGGGTTTGCTCTCTTCAGGTCTTTTCATGTTTTCTTATCGTTATGTTTGGCAGGATATTTGAGCGCGGAGTGTCGTTTGTGGGGACTGACTACCTTTCGCACCTCTTGTGGGATAAATACATCGAATTTGAATATTCTCAGCAGGATTGGAGTCGAGTGGCCCGAATCTACACTCGTATCCTTCAGATTCCTCTTCAGCATCTTGACCGATATTACACCAGGTCTTACTATCATGCTAGCACCAAATAGTCTCACAATGGCAGTAGCCTCGCACTTTCCTGTTGTACGGTTACAAAATATAATGAAGCTGTATGGTGTCTTTCTACGTGTTAAAATTGCTCTAAAAATGGTTTTGCTAGCGTATCCCTCGATCTGGTGTCTTGTTCAGAGGGAAGGTGGGTTCATCTAGTTTTTGCCACAGTTCGTTATCTTAACTGATTTCTCGGTCTTTTAACCAAAATGTGGCAACAGTTTCAAGCAAATTGCACGTAGCCGACCTTTGGCGGAGCTGTTGACTACTGAGGAGATTGCTGCTGCGGCTGCGGCTGCGGCTGAGCTTGAGGCAAAAGCCGCAGCTGAGGCTAATGTACAGGTGAGAGAAGCAGCTCAGGCTGGTGATGTGACTCCTCTTTCTGATGGTGATGGTGATGCTTCTGCTGTAACGGAGGCGGTAATCGAAGCAGTGACTGAAGCAGTAACTGAAGTAGTAACTGAAGTAGTAAATGAAGCAAAAACTGAAGCTGCTGACGGGGCAGACAACCCCGAGAAAGAGGTGGAATGCGGAGATAGCAAGGCGCTAGAAGAGTACTTGGCAGTCAGGGAAATTTTTTACAAGGCTGCGAAGGAGTGGGACTCAAAAATTAGGGATTTTGAGATAGCTATACGCAGACCTTATTTTCACGTCAAACCATTGGATGAGGCGCAACTTGGGAACTGGCATCGGTACCTAGACTTCGTTGAGAAGGAAGGGGGCTTCGAGAAGGTGAGATGGTTTGGGTGCAGCAAGTCGCTTGATGATCTCATTCTGAGACCTCTTGGGTTCATGCTGTTGTTTTGCGTTTATTTGAGGCCTTTGAAAGATTTTTCAGTTTGTCTGTAGTATTAGTACTATTGCTGAAAAATTTTATCTGGGTTGTTCAGACTAAGAAGCTGTACGAACGGTGTCTAATCGCATGTGCTAACTATCCCGAGTACTGGATCCGCCTCGTCCAGCGCATGGACACAGAAGGGCAACTTGAGTTAGCATTGGATGGTCTGCGGGGCGCCACAAGTATTTTTGTGAAGGTCTTAGACTTACTATTTTGTTGCTTCTGTACTAGCAGTTGTTCCTTTTAAATTTGGGATGGACGGCTTCACGCTCCTGATGCTGTGGGTCATCTGCTCTTTGGTGTGTTTTTTGTCATATATTCTGCTCACTGTGCTTCTGTGGGTTTACAGCGACGCCCAGAGATTCATCTTTTCGCAGCAAGGTTCAAAGAGCAGCATGGTGACGTGGAAGGCGCTCGGGTTGCTTTCGAAACATTGAGAAATGAGTTGGTTCCAGGGCTCCTAGAAGTCTATGTGAAACAAGCCAACTTTGAGCATCGTCAGGTAGCAGACAATAGTCTACTCTGTTAGAATTATATGTTCAAAACTTCAATGTGCACTCGTTTGCCACGTTAAGTTTTCTGGACTGTCTCAATTTTGTATCATGCAGTGGTTGAATGTGCGTATGATTCTGAGCAGGGAAATGCAGAAGCTGCTTGTGCTGTCTTGGATGCGGCTCTTCAATCTGAGAAACTGAAGGAGGAGTCCCGAGCTCTAACAGTATTGTACATTCAGTATGCTCGTTTTCTTGATCAGGTCAGTAAGCTGCAAACTTGCCTAGACTGTCCATGTCACTTTCTCCATTATTGAATCCTTTTTAGTCCTGACTCTCGAATTCCTTTTTTTGTTTTTTGTTTTTTTCTGCAGGTGTTGAGGAGTGAGGATAAAGCACGGGAATTATTCACAACAGCTTTGGACCATCTGCCAACCTCAAAAGCTTTATGGGAGGTCTGAGTTGATTTTGAGATTGAATGTTTGTGGATCTTGAGTTTTGAACTGCTTTTTGATGTGATTTGTTGAGATAGTTGTTTCATCAGACGTAGGCGACTTGTCTTTCCATGGAAACGTCGGTTAACGGACTAATGTGAAATCAACTACCAGGCAGCTATATATTTTGAGGTGTCGCATACAACCGGAGAAGAGCAAGTGTATCGTGTGGATGCTTTAGTAGAACGAGCCTCTGCTCCTCTCAGGCCTGATGGTTCTCCTGGTTTGCTTCTTGTTGATCGGGAAGAAATTTCAAATGTTTATCTCGAGGTAGGATTGGCAAGCCACAATTAATTGCTCTATTGGAAATATTCATACGCCTTGTATCGAACATTTCTGTCAACTTCAGGACAGTAGTATAGATCCATTATTGTACTGCATGAACACAACTTTTTGAAAGAGATGTGTCAGAAATACCTATAGAAGTTCATGTTTGCAAAGAAGATTCATCTTGCAGTTCATGCACTGAACTGCATTTTGTTGGTAGATAACCAGCGCCATCTAATTGTTTCCATTATCTGCGAATATCGGGTTTTAGCCCTTGAGCAATGAAAATCGTGGCACTTATGAGTCGTTTCGATGTAAATATGCAGTATGTTGACCTTTTCGGAGATTTTGACGCAATCAAGAAAGCTGAAGCCCGGCATAGGCAGTTGTTCCCCTCGCGGAAGAGTCTGCTAGACTCTAAGAAGAGGACATCCGCGGAACTGGCTGGTCCTCAAGCTAAAATCCTCAAACCGTATGTGGTTGCTGCAGTTACACCGTCTCCAGTTGCTGCGCCTGTGGTTATCAACGGCCAGGCATGGACTACCACTTCGTTTACTCCTCAAACTGCCTATTCTCAACCTCAATCTCAAGCATGGCAGCAACCAGCTCCACAGTTGCAGACACAGCAATGGAACCACGGGTATGCCTCCTATGGAGCTTACGCTACGTATGCTCAACCACAACCGCAACCTTCTGTGCAACAGCAGTCCGTGTACACCACCTATGCTCAAGCATACCAACCTCAGGTGATCTGCGCCTTTCTCAAAGCCTGTAATCATCTCTACTGCTTAACATGGAGACGGCCCTGCAGCACCCTTTACTTTTGATAATATTGTCCTATGTTTACACATTTGTTGACACCAGTTCTGATTGTTGTAGGAGGTTATTCAAACCTATGCACAAGTCCAGCCAGCATCCAGTTATGTTCAACCTTCACCAACAGCTCAGGTCCAGCCATCTGGCACCACAGTCTACTACGGGAGCTATTGCTGATGCTCTGAATAGTGACGTTAGGATGGATTAGTGACACAAACGGAGACTGTACATGTGTGAATGCTAAACTTGCATACTTTTGAATGTCATACCTCAAAATGCAGCTACACAACACTTTCTTCCCGACTAGCTCCGTGAAGTGGCTGTCAGAAGACAATCTGTTGTCCATTAAATATCAATATCTTATAACATGGTATTATCTTGTCATAATATCTTGTTCTCAAGCGATAGCACAATTTGTGACTATATCAGGTCAATTTGTTTTCTCGAACTGGCGAATAGAAAAGTAGTCATCGCATTCCCAAATGTGTGGACATAACATTAAAATTCAATCGACGAAAGTGAATGCAGCTATAATTCATGCATGTGACGTGGGAACGGAGAAATTTATCAATTTGCATCTAAACTCAAATGACAAATGTGCAAATGTACATATAATATTATCCCTTTCGAACCCGAGCATCACCCCGCTGTCGCAGTCTCCAGCACCGACCAAGCTCGCAATCCTGCAGCTCTGTCACATTGATGAAATTTTCAAATCCATCCAGGTCAGCCTCTCCCGTCCTAACTTGAAACTTAGGGTAGTCCTGCCCACTGTTCCTTTGCCTCCCCTTCACTACAAATACTCACCTACCTTTACCACTCTTCAACACATCTGCTCGCAACGTTAGTGTTGATCTCTGCGGGCTCATGAGTTCACCGTCATTTTGGTTTCAGTTAAAGTTGTACTGTGTCGATGTTCTATCTTGACTTGAGGTGAGTCTTAGTGATGGCGCGCACTAAGCAAACGGCTCGCAAGTCCACTGGGGGTAAGGCGCCTCGGAAGCAGCTAGCAACTAAGGCTGCTCGCAAGTCTGCTCCTGCTACTGGCGGAGTGAAGAAGCCCCACCGATACAGGCCTGGCACTGTGGCTCTACGCGAGATCCGCAAGTACCAGAAATCGACTGAGCTTCTCATCCGGAAGCTGCCGTTCCAGCGGTTGGTGAGAGAGATTGCACAGGATTTCAAGACGGATCTACGCTTCCAGAGTTCCGCGGTACTGGCATTGCAGGAAGCCTCTGAAGCATACCTAGTGGGTTTGTTTGAGGATACGAACTTGTGTGCGATTCACGCGAAGCGGGTGACCATTATGCCGAAGGATATCCAGCTTGCCCGTCGCATTAGAGGAGAGCGAGCGTGAGGTTGGACTCTTGCAGTACACAAGCTAACGGTGTTTCATAACACCACCTTCACTGCAACTCATAATTCCAGTTGTATCCGGTGTGCTTGCAACAGGATGTCACTGGTTAGGTCTGTCCGGGCTGCAAGAGTCTGCTGCATTTGAACAAACTGCTCACTTTTCAATGCTATTAAACATGTCTCGCAAGCTTTTTTTCATACCTGCCAAAAAGCTATCAGGGAGTTCCTGCAGCTTGCGCGACATGGATGGAATGGCCTCTTGCACAATATCCTGCATTCCTATGCTGATATGCTCCCTGTCTATTGCTGCTGTTTCTTTCTCTCTCTGTCCTAAAGTGATCCTTTCCCCTTTTGAATGAGGTAGCGCCTCTCTAGAATCTCCGCTTCGTGATGGCGAGAACCACACTTCGTCGGCTTCTCCATACCGATTGTTGCGCTTGAGCTCCCTTTGCATTGCATGACTAGCATCGTGGGCCGTAGCGGCATGAATTTCGCGATCTGTCAAGGAAACTTGATGACTACCATGAGGGTTATGAAAACTCTCATACCCTCGCTCTCTACCCTGTCCCCTGACGCGCTCGCTGCCAAGAGCACCTTGCAAGATTTGAGGATTCTTAATCATGGTATGATACTATGGCTTTGACTTTCGCCTGTCATAACCTCCCGATGGAGCTTCATTTCCTAAACTGCTATAAGAATTCTTCCAGCTTCCATGTGATACTTGCTCCTTACCAACAGCAAAACTGCTGACTCCCGCTAGAAAACTCCGTCTTTTCCATGGAAGTTTGCGTGAGCGAACAGCTTGGATTAAGACGAAATGGTTTTGAATTCGAAAGAGAATGAGATTCGGTAAAACCTCTTGAATGCGTCTGGGTAGGTGCCTGTTGGGAAGGACGTAAAGGAGCTCCACGTTGCATATGGGGTCGGCAACACGGGTCTCCAGAAGACAGGGCAGGAGAGGTTTCAGGTAAAGCAAGCGAAAGGTTAGCACCATCTCCTACCCGCTGTCTCTTCTCAATCCGCCTCTCCTCTCCCTTAACTTCCTCTCTGTCCCGTCCACCACCACTTAATCTCATGAAAAATATTCCAGCGGAGTTAGCTGCTACTTGATCACTGTTTTCTTGCCGTGAAGGGTATTCTTCAATCGAAGATACCAATTCTAAGTTTCTGACTTGTACACTCACTCTCCTCGGCCTTTCCAGATTTCCTTCTTTGAGGAGCTGTTTAGGTTCTATTTCTATGTGTTCGTGTTCAACAGGGAACTTCGGATCCCATTGTGATTGCTCTATAACTTCCTGGCCATCCACCTCCTCAGTCGCGTGCTGCTCTGAGCTGCGTATGATCTGAACGCCAGTTTCAGTCTCCGAGAAATTCATATTTACCAAGGCTGGCGCGACTGCCTCAGCCGCTATCATCGGTTCATCTCTCAATCCTACTGCACGTTCGCACTCACTCTCCTTCGTCTTGTCTGCTTCAAGTTCGTGAGCTTCCTCGTGCTTATGGTCATTATCAGGCAGCACCTCAACTACGGGATTCAGCTCGCCCTCTTCCCTTTCACTGCCTACGTCCGATCCGGTTTTCATGTCCAGCACCACTGCCTCATCCTCTTCTCTACTCAAGCTGTCTTTCTTCTTTTCTACCAATGCCTTGCATCCCTCATTATCATTCTCGACTGAAGAGCTCTGTACGAAAGAGTCTCGTTCGCCTTCATTCTTCCAGTCTTCCTCTGAAGGGCCTGCACTCTGGGAGCTTCCTGACTCTGTTCCCAATCGTCCAATGCAATGCTGGGTCCCGTTCTCGACTGCCATACAACTCGTCGCTACCTCCTTGGATCCTCTCGCTTTTGAACTTTCGTCTTTTCCATCAAGTTCCCGTTCAATTGCAGTCCTCTGGACGGAAACAGCACTATCTCGCAGTCTTTCATCTTCACCGCCCTTTGCAAACTCCCGATCTATTGCAGACCTTCCATGTAAACCTGAACCTCCGTCTCTTCGCTTCATAAGAGGCGAGACGAGTCGTTTCTCTCTTCCCGAAGTTATTCCAACCTCCTGTACGCATCCCGGTCCACTTTCTTCCTTTACTACTGCATCGTCGTACAACCCCTGCTTCATTTTTTTCGGTAGAAGAACCACCTACCAGTTTGCAGTTTCTGTCTTTCTTCTCAAAAGCACATCAACCTTCTCAGATTACTACCTCCCACTCCAGACATGTCCCAATACATCAAACGCTTTTTTAGACAGTACCAAGAAAAATCGCAGTAATCCCCCTACAGTCTGCTTTACTTCACAAATACCTTCCTCCACGCTCCAAACCAGTGAACTTGTCCAAATAATCTTCCACCCTCGATTGTCGAATTTCTATCCCCGCTCTTGAGACTCGAAAATATCCACTCCCCAACCTGCCACATAAGGTACAATCACTCGCTCCGCACCACCACCAAACCAAATTCACACACCTTTTTCACATCCAATGACAACTACCCCCCCCCCCCCCCCCAGGAGGAAGTTCACTCCACCTAAACGGAACTATACACCTTCAGCGCAGCATCGAACCGCCCCTGCCCGCAACTTCCAAATACCACAACAGACCGCTTCCTGAAACCCCCGCACGCTCCAGGCTCACGCCTACCCGACCCCGTAGAACCTCCACAATGACACTACCCCACGAGGCTCCACCCTCAACGATGACCACGACTAGTCCACGCCTCATTCACCTTCCGACCTCTCTCTCTTCCTCCGCAACGAACTCAACGTCAACCAAAACAAAAAATTAATAAAAATATAAAAATAACTTAATAAATAAAAATTGAACACAAAAGCCCATGCAAACTACAGCATTGAATCCCTTATTCACCCGCCACGGTTCATTCGCGGAGAGGAGAGGCGACGGCATCGCAAGCACAGGAAAGGAAGTGGGCATGGGCTATGGACATGGCCAAACAGCACCAATCTTTGAAGCTCTCTCTCGTGTCTCGTCTCGTCAAGGCTGTTTGCGCGGGGGATAGGCGAGGGACTCCGACTTGAAAGAGAGACTCGGAACTACAGAGAACGCCGACTCTAGTTTCAACTTGAGAATCCATTCCATTTCTAGTGAGTGGGCCGACCTGAGTCAACCTGGCTTAAGAGCAAACCCATGCTTAGTCCTTTCCCCCTTCTTTGTTTCTCAGCCCCTTCTTAATCTCTATAACTAACACGAGTATAAGTTTAGTGCACTTATTCCCTCCATAAAATAGTCTTAATTCCATTGATAGCAACAACGTTGTGAGTTGTGCTATTATTAGCTAAAATTTGTGTCACTTGGCTCAAAAATAGTTCTTGTAACCTCTAATTTTGTTCTTGTTTTTTTTTTTTTTTTTTTTTTTTTCTTTGTGAATTTGAGTTATTCTCTAGTTGACAAAATAAAAACAAGAAGATAGAATCATAGTCAATAAGAAAAAGGCTTCTATCTATCTTTTCATACATTTTTATTTTTCAAGTAAAATATGTCTTTAATTATTATATAATTTTACTACCAAAATTAAATTTTATCTTCCAAAATTTTAGTTTTTAAAAAATTAAAAAATTAAAAAATTAAAATTAAAATTTACTTTTTGGCTTTAAGACATCATATTAAATTTTGAAGTAATTGTATTTACTATATATATATATATATATATATATATATATATTTGCAATGTCATCTTTTACAAGTTCATTTATTAAGATTAAAATTAATGATAGAAATATTTTAAAATACATATTATTTTGAATTGAAATTTTATCTATTTTATTATATAATATATAAAGTATAAATATATCATATAATAATATTGTAAAATTCAAGTAAATTTAAAAAATATATAATATCTCAAATAACAAACTCATGATGGATTTTAAGAGAGTTCAAACTATTATAAATCAGAAAACTTCTTACATTGTACAAAATATTTGATATTTTAAAGATTATTTAAATATTTCTAGATTATTATTACAGTTTTTTTAAAGTTGTTTGTCTATATATACAATTATGTTCTAATTTTACTATCAAATTTTATAAAAAGACAAACTTTAATACAAGTCAAAGTGTCAAGGAATCATATTTAAATTCTCTAAAGTAAATTGCAACTTAAAAGGTAGCTTTGTCAAGTACATCTACAAATATTTTTTGGAATATTATTTAATTATTATTTTAATTGATATTTATTTGTCCTGGATATCAGCTTAGTATTTATTATGTTGCACTAAAAGTTAACTTGATAATAAACCTTCAAATTATCAAATTATCAAATTACCAATCTTTAAGAATCATAAAGAAAATGGACTATCTATAAAGCAACTAGTTATGAAAGACCACCAGAAAATGACAATATTAAAGATAATATTGAACAAAGAAGTCAACAAAAAGTTATACAATAACATAACTAGCTAAGAAAATAAGGAGTTGAAAAAGTAAAGATAATATCTATTGAGGATTGGTATTGTTTACAAAATAGTGAGCATGAAGTAAGTACCACCAAAGGTTTGTCTTCTATCTAAATTTTTACTAGTTGTCTATTCTTTTTAATAAATTAGACAATAGTATAAGATAAATTTATTGCTCTATATTCCTTTCTAGATAATCCTCTATGACAAGATATCTATTCATATAACACCTTAAAAATAGAAATATAAAATTATCATGTCAAATAATTAGAAAGCTAATATGTATTATGCTAATAGTATGTATGTATATATATGTCTTAAACAACTCTTTGAGATAAATTAGTTAAACTTAATTGAATATGAAATAAAAAATTGATAATAATTTTAAAAATATGATCTTATTAATAATTGAAATAATTATTTTATTATTATATTTTTATTTTATTTTTATTACACATAAAATATATATATAATACTTAAATTATTTTTTATTATAATTTTTTTTTAGATTCTTAATAGTTTTTAAACAAGATAGGTAATATATATGTAATTAACCAAAATTAAATAATATTAGAGTAGCTCTTTTTAACTCTTCTATTTTATCACCAAATGAAGCACTTTATAGAACTGTACAATTTCAAGTACTTTTTGTGTCTTTTTAATTCTTATTTTTATAGAACAAGCTACAAGCACATTTTAAGTTGCTACATGCACATTCCAAATTACTATACACATACCCATAAAAAATAGAGGCCTCTCATTGGTTGGTTGTTGTTGTGTAGAGCCCACCTCCTAATCTCCCATACTATCTTTGTAAGTATCTAGCCCCTAATCCTCCTTGCTATCTTTTGCAAGTGTACAAAAAGAATTGCCCATTAAAGACCTCTATTTTTCTTAGTTGTATATACAATAGCATGGGATGTGCATATAGCAACTTGGAGTGTGAGTGTAGCAACTTGGCATATATTTGTAGCTTGAGCCTATTTTTATTTCAGTTATACATGATCTATTCTAACTACAAAGAATAGATTTATAATCTAAGTTTTGTGTTTCTATCTTGTATAAACTTTCACATCATCCAATTGTATTTAGTTTGTTTATATGAATCAAAATAAATATCTTGTCATAGAAGATTATCTAGAAACAATATGAATAGATATCTTGTCATAGAGGATTATCTGTGACAAGATATGAATAGATTCATGTAAAGTGGTTATCTATGACAAGATATCTATTCATATTGGTTCTAATGTATTTATCTATATAAATTTCTCCATTGATAGAATTTGATTTTTTTTTGTATTTGAACATGTATAAATAAGATGCAAAAAATAAAAATAATATCTTTATAAATCCTTTAAATTTAGATAAAATTATTTTTATTAATTTGATCTATTTCTAAAAATATTATTTTAAAAGTTTTTTTCTAATATTTTCTATTAATTTATGAAGAATTTATATAGTTTAATTTCATTTATATTTTTATATTAAATATTTATAAAATCTATGTAATATTATTTTTAGTTATTTTTTTCACAAAAAATATATTCAATTAAGATTTTACTTTTGGTTTGTGCTTTCCAAATATTGATTGGTATCTCTGTATGCCATATAAATCATTTAAGTATAGTTTTTTCTTTTTTTTCTCATTTTAAACCAATTATTTTTCTAATTGAAGGAGAACTTTTTGTAATTCATCTTTCATTTTGAATAAGCTTGAATTTAATAGTATATGTATTTTTTTTGTAAGACTTTTCAATCAGATTTAGCTATGTATGCTATAATATTTGGTCCTAAGACCTAGTAGTAAGCTTAAGAATTAAATTAAAGATTTGCAATCTCTAATCTTTAAATAATGACATACTATATTTTTTTTTATTTTTAGTTGTTAATTTCACTTATACAACTTTTCTAGCTTTTTTGGCAAAATTATCATGCTCTATTTTATTTGTTACCATTAGAGTTGTCTTATATGTTCAT
The DNA here is from genome assembly GCF_059467195.1 of Physcomitrium patens. Taxonomy (NCBI): domain Eukaryota; kingdom Viridiplantae; phylum Streptophyta; class Bryopsida; order Funariales; family Funariaceae; genus Physcomitrium; species Physcomitrium patens. The sequence continues at coordinate 933,904 of NC_143434.1, forward strand.
AAAGTCTTAAAAAAACTTTATGTCATTGTGCATAATTCTAAATTTATTATTTAATTTATAAATTTCAATCTTTTAAAAATATTGATAAGTGTAAATTTGAAATTTAACCATAAATTTAACCGTAACTTTAAATAAAAAAATATAAATACTTTTATGAATGTATGATCATCTTTAACCATACTTTTCTTAACTTGTACTAATCTTTTTATTATTTTATTTTTTATTTAAAAAAATAAAAATCACATAAAGTCAAGCTACTATTTGTTTGAGATTCTTGGTGATTCATGCATTAGTCTATGAATTAGAAAGTTTTGGAAGTTAGACTGACCATAATAAAGAGCTTGTATCACCTATTTTTCTATTAGATTTGTTAATGCTTTTTTATGGTCAATAATACCTAAGCCACATTTTCCTTGTACTTTACAAAAACTATAGTAATTTACTTTAATTTGGATTGACAATTAGATTTTTTTTTCTATGAAAAATTGCATACTTTAGTTAGTATCTTCTATTTTGTTTTTTGAAATTTTATCTTAATTTTTTAAAAAATAGATTAAAGAGAGTAATTTTTTTTATTATAATATCTTTTCTAGCAAGACTTATTTTATTAATCACTAGTAGTTTAATTTTTTTTTTTTTGGACCTATCTACCAAAAAAATGGTTGATATCTTGAGTTTTAAGAATCAGGTTAAAATTAATACTTAAACTTTTTAAAATTTTAATTATAATTATCCATGTTCATCTAAATTTGTTAGTCCAAATATTTTCAGTGAGTATTTTGTATTCCTAATCAGTTAAAAATATAAATAAGTTGATTTTAAGTTTTAGGGCTAATCTAAATTGTTTTAATATCTTTTATTCTCTTGGAGACTGAGGCTTCTTCTTTATAAGTAGATAAGATTGAATTTTTTACATATTGACATAGAATATATTCTTTATCTTTTTCTTAAAATAAAATAATTTTAATATTTTTATAATTTACTATTTCTTAATCAACTATACTAAGAGTTTCTTCTACTATTTAAAAAAGATATGAGACAAAAAGACATCTTTACATGACACCATTGTTTAGGAAAACTTATTAAAATTACTACCATTAATGCATATATAAGCTTTTTCGCCTTCAAACATCACTTGTATTATAATAATAAATTAATATATATAGAGAGAGTTGAATGTTAAATTGATCCAAGTTTTTATTAAATCGATCCATACATCCTAACCATTATAAAAAGAAATAATGATTTTTAGATTCATTTTCCCATTATTGGATTTGCAACTAATAAAAACCAACCACATTTATATTGATTATCATATTCTTCATCAAGGGTGGGTCTATTTAGTAAAAGAATGGGTCTACTTAATATTCAATTATAGTCCTAAAAAAAAATCATTTTTTTTTTTATATGCCTTAAAAATATAATTTCAATATTAACAACAAAGATTAGAAGATTTCGTCAGGTTTTTTCTAAGTTACTAATATAGAATCTAAAATATGTATTGTAGAGGAAGAAAGGCCATTTGATTTGGATGTATAATCTCCTCAATCTCCATAACAGTTTTTGTAAAAACTCTTAGTAGAAATATTAAGAGGTATAAACAATATACATATATATTATGTGTATTTTAATAAAAAAATATATTATGTGTATTTTAATAAACAAATAACAGTTTTTGTAAAAACTCTTTAGTAGTAGAAATATTAAGAATTACTTGGATCTTAAATAAACAAATAAGCATATATAGTACGATAAGTTCTTCTAGGCATGTGTGTTTCTAGTGTACAGCATGCGGTCACAAGTCCCACCTCCAGTTTTATCTTCTAGACGAGAGTGTAGTTCCAGAAAGCAGAGACTGTTCCGAAAGGTGAATGAAACCGTTTCTCATGAATGTTAGACTCGTGTATAATTGTGAGAGATCTGCTGCTGCTCGTCCTATGGTGATTTCATTACACCGTCAAAGTAGTCTTCGCCAAACTATAGCGTCCTAGGGGACTCCATACTTGGTAGGAGACCATCGGGCTTGTCGACTATGTCTTATTTCACAAGGAAAGTGCAGAAAGTTCTGAATGATGATTTTAGCAATTTGTTAATATACACTAGCCACCATTTCATTGAACGAGCGTCACACAGAATGTGTCATTTTAGATAAACAGTGGGGTCAGATTGGACCAACAACATGCTGTTGTGATAATATCACCTCTTAATGACACGGAAACCAGGTGATCTGCCTTGCAATTCTGGATCTGTCCCAGCATTAGGTTCATTGTTTGTGATTTTATGAAACCAAAGTTTCTTAGAGACGACTTGGCAACAGCAACAAGATGTTGCAACTTTGAGAGCCCGGTTGGTCTGGAGCGGAGCGTACGTCATGCCTGGCTTTCCTGTAACAGTGGCTGCTGAATGATTGCCTTCTAGTCAACTTTGTTAGGCCTTGATCGGACAGGGCTTCTTAAGGCTGACGAAATTAACTCAGCGTTCTCAGTTTCCAGCTTCACAATGCAGATTCCAGAATCGATTTTAATGTCAGCAAAATGTAAGTTTAAATTATATATATATATATATATATATATATATATTGGTTGTATAACTTCAAGTTCAACTTTGACGACAGTCGCACTGTGTTTCACGATCAATTTTGAGAAATTGACAGCGATTCGTACCTGGAGATTCTGCTGGCGTGCCTGTTGCAGGAGGATTTCCGTTTGCTTGGCAATATCCACTTCCTGCGACAGATTCTTCACAGAAATCTCCAAGCGCATGGACTTCTTTCGTTCCTGCCACCATAGCACAGCATATGTGATTCTTGATGCTTGCATTAAATTATCGTGTTGAGTTCTTGTAAAATAAGCTAGACATGCAAAGTCAAATACATAAAATAAGTTCTGAACTCTAAATTTGCAGCAGCACACATATGTAGTGTGCAACGTATCCTAGTATGCTAGTATGCTAGTAAAATACTGATAAGAGATAATTTGTTTCTACTTCTCTTTCCATCATCTTTATTTCAAAAGAGCTAACATTTATTAAGTAAAGATTATTTATGGTAACATACTAGGTCTACTATCCATTGCCCAACATTAGTGCGAGAATTTTGTTAACAAACCTCATTTAGCTCAAGACGAGCGTCGCGCAATTTGCCTAACAGTTTCTCGTCATTCGCTGTCAGTGATTGCAATTCTGCCATGGAATTATCGTAAAGATTCTGCAGATTCTCTAGCTGTTGCCACGTCTCAATCATTTGAACAGAGGCTTCTTGCGCGGACTGCATATTCTGCTTCAACACATATTCCTCCAAGTCACCGTTTTCTGCCTGTGCACAGAGCATCCCGGCGAAGGACCCTCCACCAATGAGGAGGAGGTTCAATGCGTTGAATTGTGATAAAAAACTGAATCAAATCACGGACATACCATGTTGGCGATCTCACGAATAGTATGAGATACACTTGCGGAGATTATTCTCACAAAAAAATTTAGCCACACGGAAGAGTACATGAATTACCTGGCAAGAAACATCTTGCATACTCTGCGAAGATCTAGACTCTGCTTTTCTGGACAGTGGTCGTTGAGATAGGTTTGATAATTGAAACTGCAGATTGAGGTTCTCCGTCTGCAGGTTCTGAAGCTCCTTGCGCAGTTCCTTTGCCCCCTAATGACAACAATAGGATTCGAATGGATTCAGTACGAAATGCAGTCTACATTCGAATGATACTGAATCTAAAATTGCGTGGACAGACTTTTGTGGTGGAATCTGAACCTTCTCGTAATAGCCGGAGCTCGCAGAGCTTAAATCACGAGGAGTGACGACATGTGTGGTCCGTCGCGCATGCCTCGACATAATGTCCAGTCTTGTTTTCAAGCTGGTGATGTCAGCCTTGCACTGCTTGTTATACTCATTTACCTTGTCAAATTCCCTTTGTTTATCTCGTAGCTTATCGTCCAACTCTCTCACTCTCTGCAATCCCCTCATTCGAGTCATGAAAAAATTCAATCCCTAACTCACCATTATCAACGCCAACGCTGAAAAATGGACATTAGAAGACAATTCTCATTCAAGACATTTTAGGACATTATGATTTGATGAAATTGGAGCAGCTTGATTCTAGAGACTCACTTGATCGGTGTAAAACGTGTGATTGACGGCCGCAATTATATTAGTTTTCATTTTACTAGGCTCCAAAGACCGTTGGAAGCAATCCCTTATGTTTCGTTTTGCTGCATCTTCGGCCCTAGATAGCTTGGCAAGCAATCTGATGCAAACCACAGCAGTATTTAATAATCTTGGAATTTAAATGCTATTTCACCGACATTACAATCAGCTGTAAATTGGACGCGAGGAGCCTCACAGTTTGTGTTCCTCGTCCCTTGCATTTGCTTCTTTCCGCAGACGATACACCTCACTTTGCAGTTGCAGAAACCGTTCCTCAGATATCGGACCTCCTTCGAGCACACGCCGCTCTCGTCTCGACACACTCAAGGGTCCGAAACTTTCAAACTGGCTTGAGTGAGCCATAGCTCCGTGTGCACAATCACATGTTTTACGGGCTCATTCTACCCCTTCGCAATCTTCAGAGATCGTGGCTTCCGGGTGGACGATTTCCACTAAAGTTGACGCTATTGTCGTGTCGGAATGCTTAGTTACGACAGAATAGGTCTCCCAATGGCTCTCCCTTCTCGACACGGATCTAGAGCGGTTTTACTCTAACATTCTCCGTCGCTGATGATCGCAAACAGGTTATGGGCTGATGGCCAAGAAGACAAACCCTCTCTCACGCACTGAATATTCTAAGTGCACGGAGAGATAAGATGCTCACCATCACTTTGGACGTTGAATTTCAATAATCTTAGCTGTTGGCAACGGCAAGCTCATTGCTATGGTGGTTGTTCAGGCGATCAGTTGTTCACAGATTGAATGAATATTGTTCAAAAGAAATGGTTGCGCCAACTGAATTGCTTGTTCCAATTAACTGCTTCATGTGCAATGTGAATACAAGACATTTGTTCACGGGAAACGTCCATAGACAAACATGCCTTTCCAATCCAAAGAAATGTGAGACAAGACATGACTTCTCAATTTCAAAAAGCACTTACTTTTTGAAAAGCCACCAACAGAATCAATGCACAAGCTAAACAAAGCAGCTTCTGGCAGATTTCTCGCCATACAGGCCTGTGACAACTGCTCTTCAACTGAATCAGGGTTGTTTCGCATCTGGAACAAGGCCTACACATCGTGTTTTGAACAAGCCACTCGCGCTTGTACCTTATCAAAGAAGTACCAGCAGTCGTTCGTGTCGAACCGCTGCAAATCTATGCAGCTTGAACTGACCGCAGTGAATGCTACACGATGATACATCCTTTCTCAGCAGTAGAAAATCTACTGAAATCTTGCTCATCCTACATGACTACACTAGCAAAAACCAAGCTCAAACATGTGTAGATACACATTAAGTCCCTTTTCAAACTCCAACACATAGAAGGAGCTGAACTTCTGTTTACCCTAATCAGTTAGTAGGCTCATTGAGTTTCTTCTGCACTGGTTTGATTTCACTGGAGGTTCATACGATTCATGAGTCACCAATTGTTTAGATCACAAGACATTACAACTGTAAAGCATAGTCCTTTTAACCACGATAATGTTGTGCTGGACAACTTCCAAGGTGTACAATGCCATGCCTTTCACAGTGAAACGATAAGATACGACACCACTACATAAAGATTCACCCCAAATGATAGGGGAGCTGAAAGGAGCATAAATTGTAGATACGAGGCTAACTGCCCGCAGCAACTCCACAATTCCTTCAAGAGACCAAGGGTCCAAATTCTAGCTTAAATCTAGACTGAACAACAACACAATGCAATATTTCATGGATTTTTGAAGGTGCGATGAAGAAATATCAATTCATTAAGCCCCGAAAACTTTGGTAGCAAAGTCCTTAGCCACTGTCAAGGCCTCGTCAATGCCAGCAGCATTTCCACCCTACAGTACAAAATCCGTGGTAAACCGTCAGGTTTGTGTCCGTAGATATGATCATCAATGTTATCCAGTGTGACTTAATTTCGACTGCATCGGTCACCAACGTTAAGTACAACTCTATTTTTTGGCTTCAACTCAAAATCCAAAGAGGCCGAAAAGACGTTACCTGTCCCTGTGCAAGTCCGTTTTTGCCACCACCACCTTTGCCGTTGACGGGGGCCAAGCTTCCCCGTAGCCAATCCAGTACTTTTAAACCCTGTTTGGCAGCAGAATCAGGCACACCTGCGTACACAAGCACCTTGTTCTTCTGCTCATCAACACTAAATATCATCACTGCCAGGTCCTGCAACAATCCAGAAAACCCAAATGTCATTTACCATCCGCAAGTCAAAAGCTAATTCTCAAAGCAATGAGACAGCTAGTTGGTTTACTTGATGAATATGCAAATAAGAAAATTGCAAGGACCGAAGACACGCAAGTTGCGCAGTAAATCACAAAAATTAAAATATTTGATGACAACACCCCTAACAGACCTTGTGCTTTTCCATTACGAGGGTGACGGCCTCCCTGACAGCATTGGTATCCAAACCAACATCAATTCTAAGCACACAGAATGGTTGATTTTGAGCAACTGCAGTATCAGCAGAAGACACAGCTCCATTAAGTGCCGTTTGCAAATTCGACCCTGCAGCAGCCTTCTGAGCCTTCCTAATCCGTTCCTGGAGCCAGTAATGGTTTTCATCAGAAAGAAAGCTTCAAGTTAATTGACCACTTTTGAATACATCAATTGTATACAAACCAGCAGTGATCGTGCTTGAAAAATCACCTCAGAGACAACAATCATACATTCTTGAACGTTGAAATTCTCACATCTCACAGACAAAGCAACAACAAAGTGCACTTAAAATTTTCCATTGCTGAAAACAATCCAAAAAATAGCTCAATTCCGGCAAAGTTAAGGAAACATGTACAGACATGGAAAATACTTAGCAACTGGTTTCTGTTAAAATGTACCTGAAGTTCGCCCAATCGAGTACGAAATTCAGCCTTCTTGGCGGCTGGGATAACAACGTTTTCTAACGAATTTTTTAGGGATGCAACTTCCTGCATTCACGATGAAGCTAGTCTGTAAGGGACTATGTAGACAATAAGATGTCTCGGTGTATTAAAAACGACCTTTACGATAGCAAACTGAAATCAAGCCCATCCTATGATACTGTTCAGTGTAATCAGGACATGGTAAAGAAACACAGAAATAGTGATCATAAACAGAAGGGCAACAACCTACCTTTTCAAGAGCTGGACCTTCCAACTTGCTAGCCTTATCAATTTGACTACTGAACACTTCACTTTGATGAATGGCTTCCTTTGCGGCACCCATCGTAAGTGCAGTTACTCGTCTTACGCCCTTTGCAATACCCTCTTCTGAAACCAATGCAAAGGCTTCGGCTTCCTTCGTGTTGCTCAAGTGGGTGCCTGATTCCGTGCACACCTCAAATGTAAGAAAATAATGTATCCGAATTTTTGTCGGAAGACTGAAGAAGAAATAGACAACAGGGGCAACAAAGCATATGCTGCAAAAGCCAAAGAACTTTTAAGGAACGAAAGAGACGAACTAATAGACAATCTGAAACTATACGCTAATAGCACGTTATTAAGCTATTCTACAGTCTAATCATGTGACTTCGCAGGATAGCTTGACAAGAGCTGTACCTCCACAGAACTCGGTGGACAGTTTGGCCCAGTTTGGATTTTCAGGATCAGCAAGAAGATCCTCAACGGGCCTTCCAATCGCAACAACTCGTACAGGGTCGGGATAAACCTACAGAAATAAGGACAGAATGATACTAACCTAAATCTTCCTAAGCTATTCATCAATTCTGATGCTCAAGCACATCTAAGATTTTGAAAAACATCTTAAAAGATCTAAAAAATTTGACAATCTCACAAACCACATCATACATGAAGTTAAAAAGAGTAACTTTGACGAACATTATAGAACAGCAAGGTTGACAAATACCTCGCCAAAAACAGCACGAAGACCCATGATCCGCTTGGCCTCAGCCAGGCTAGCTTCCTTCGCATATACCGTCATTCCATCACGAATCTGCTGTGCTACTATGGCCTCAATTTCCCCTAAATCCTTAGAGTCGATTGGTTTGCCTGCGCATAAACCAGGACCAAAAAAGATTCAGATAAATTTGAGAGTTTCCCTTATGTTTGTGGATAATGTCAGAAGCGACAAAACAATCAAATAGCATGCTACTTTTTCATTTCCATTTTCTTTCAACGAAGTACGGATCATTTGTAGGAATGAAGGTTGATGAATCATACCATGAGAAAAATCGAAACGCAGCTTATCAGGGGCAACCAAAGAACCCTTCTGATCAATATGGTCTCCCAACACTTCCTGTAAGTTCGTCATGTCAAAAGCCAGTACATGAATAACGGTTCTCATGGCTAGATAAGTAGTAAATCAAGGAAGTAGTCCACCAATGACTAACTTGACCAACCAGACAGCAAGCGCACGACAAACGTCGAGTATGGTGCTGATCACATACTAAAATTGGACGAACAATTGCAGAACAAGAATAAATGTCATAACTGGAAGACAGCGATTAAAAGAACCTAAAGAGCAACTATTTTATTGCATGTGGGTGCTAACTGTGGCAGAACCTTAAGGGCATAATTCAGAAGATGTGTGCACGTATGGTTGGGAGCGACGACTGCACGTCTTGCATAATCCACCTATTGCATTCACCCATAATCACGTCTCATTCAAATGCCATCAATCGACAAAAACAATCTTTCTTGACATTTCAAAATTACAAAGATATGACGTGAACATAAAAACCATGGCAAACTATCGCAATAAAGGTGGATGCACTTGATATCCTAATAATAAGTCAGACAGGTACAATCTGCTTCAATGATACACTTTCATAAATACCTGAGATGTGACTTTGTCTCCAACAGAAATTTTACCACCATTGTTTATTGAGCCAATGTGAAGAACATAGCCACCATAAATCTGGACCTCCCTCACTGTAAAAGCACCATTTGGACCTTCCAAAACTCCCGTATCATAAATCTGAGAAAGATAATCGATTCATGAATATTGTGTCTCATCACGAAGAAAAATGTCTTTAGGGATTTTCGCATCGGTAACTTGGCATTTGATGTTCGTGGAATAGTTGCTTCACACGACTAAAAACACAACATGTATGAATAAAAATCTCAGGGAACATGTATTAACCTGCCCTCCTTGTTCGGCGTAGTAGCTTGTAGTATCCAGAACAATACCCACATCTTCATCAGATGTGGATTCCTCAAACCCTGATGAGGTGAAGATGGCCTTGACAGTTACGGTGGGATTCTGTATCAGCACAGAGGTAGCACCAAAAGCCATAATAGTTAGTAGCATACAATCAGAATCCATCGATAGAAAAGAAGCCTGGAAGGAATTACGAGACACGAACTATCATATAACATGGAGCTATTACCTTGTGCCATATATATTTAGGCTTATCATCCGTTGGCAAAATTCCAAGCTTTTGCAACTGAGATGTCGCCTCTGCCTCCATTACTAAAGCCTTGCCTCCGGCCTGATCCATGAAGCACATGACCAAAATTTCACGCGTTTGACAAAAGAAAACTTGAACTGGGGAAGGCAAACACAATGAAATGTTCACCTTGATGTACAAAATAAGATGTGATCACTGGCATACCTTCCCACGAGCACCTCGAGCCTTCTCTCGGGCCTCTTCCATGGTCCTATTAAACCCTTCCTTGTCGACCTTGAGTCCCATCTCCTCTGCCATAAGCTGCCAGTGAAATAACTCATTGTCAGAGATGCTGGATGCCTTCCATAAGAACAATTTGCTGATTCCATCACCATTCTAAACCACAGTTCGGTCGTTTATTCAGTTCTTAAAATTATAAGCGAACATGTAAATTACAGTTTATAAATTCAATGATTCCAGTATCTACCTGTATATGTATATAAAGTTAGTAATATACTGAAATATGCTCAACACCAAACCGTTCCAAGCGCACTAATGCACGAGAAGAGACACATTACATGCAGACCCAAACCGTCAGATTAGAGTGGAAGGACAAACCTCTGTAAGATCAATAGGAAACCCAAACGTGTCCCACAGAATGAACGCATCCTGCGGAAGGAACGAAGTCAAACAAAAGCGTTATGCTAACATGAGATGATATCATCACTAAACCGAGATTACAGGGGGAAATCAATTCTTGCTACAGTTCTTGTAACAATTTCAAAAGGCTGCGAATTTCCACATGGCATCATGCCGTGGTAACTCAGTCTAAGTTTGTGAATACCAAGACAAAATTTAGCTTCTAATGAAATCACTGCAATGAATACCTGCGCACCAAGAACACCGTCCTTTACTTCTGCGGCTGCCTTCTTGAATTTTTCGATACCCTAACCAGGATTCCAATATGATAAGCCGAGAATTAGCCTAGAAATGGATGGATCAAGTAGGCCGTAAATGCTTCAAAAGGTTCCCACTACCAAATCTCACAAGTTCAAGGAATGCACCGTCAAAGATTTTCTTGCTCTTTAAAATAATTCAATGTGGAAGATCCAATCACCTTCACCAGGGTGCGACTAAAACTGCTCTCTTCCTCTGAAATGATTTCCTTAATCTTTGCCTGATTCTTCTTAAGCTCAGGGAATGCTTCGCCCATAACTTCTACAACAATATCTACCAATCTGCAGGCAGGTACCAGGTTATTCTAAAGCAGTCCCTTGATAATAACGCTCGATTATACCTTTTCTTCGTCAAAAAGTGCGAAAAACAAGAAAAACTTACCCACTGAAAAAACCTTCCTGAGCTTTCAACACTTCTCGCCCATAACGAACAGCTCTTCTTAACATTCTACGCAAAACATATTCTCGCCCTTCATTACCTGCACAGCAAGAGCAAATCCTTAAAAAGAGTGTAAATAACAATTGGAAGTATCATGCAGAGACCCACAAAATTCGTAACGAGATTAGTTACATTCCCAATCTTCCTCTATGCAAACTCTAAGAACGCGAAAATAAAGAAGAAAGTAAAAGCAAAATCTTGAAAAATGTCAAGAATCTATATTTATGCTCCATACTGCAACTGCGTATTTTAGCTGCTTAATGAACTTCGGTGGACACCGATGCAGCACATTCAAAGAAAAACAAAGTTTGAAGTTATAAATACCGGGGCGTGAACCATCGGCAATCGCAAATGAAAGTGTTCGAATATGGTCAGCCACAACTCTGTAAGCCATGTCGACGTTGTCGGTATCATCTTTTCCAACTTTGCCTGAATACTCTCGAGCACCTGTAGCCTGTAAATGATATCCACGACGAAAATCTTTAAGTCCTACAGCTGTACAATTTGAATTTAATAGTAAAAAAAAAATAAAAAATAAAAATAAAAAACTTCTGGTAAATTTATCGACTACTTTAGTGAGGCCACAAATCTAGCCTGTCCAACTGCACAAACACGGAGTAGCAGAAAGATCAAGCATGTCAACTTCAATGGCCAACCTTCTGAATTGCTCCAAAAATTGGTGTAAAGAGGTCAGTGTCATAATTGCTCATCTTCTCTTGCAAAACTGATGTCACCCTTTCAAATCCCAGTCCCGTATCAACATGTTGGGCCGGCAATACCTTCAGAGACCCGTCCTGTTCTCTGTTGAACTGCAAGGCGAAAACTCCAAGTTTGCTCAGGCTCGCTCAACATAACTTGAATGCAAAACTAAAAGAGACCGACTCAGTAAACAAATTTACTAAAAAGATGCTGATTTACCAGAAATAGTTGCAACTAGAATGATTTCACGCTCTAAAGCTGTAAACTGATAATCTAATTTCAACTGGTGTTACAGAAAATTAAGATGCAGAATCTGGGGATCAACCTCTCATTACAAGTCAGCTGCACGTGCTTCCGTTGTTTGGAAACGAGGAGTAATTGTACGAACCTGTATAAACACCAAGTTCCAAATTTCTAAGCAATTCGGATCATCCATGTTCACCAACGAACTAGCATCCCGACCTCCTATTCTGTCGAAGTGAATTTCTGAGCAAGGTCCGCAGGGGCCAGAGTCACCCATCTCCCAAAAGTTATCCTGCAACGTAAATATCATCCGTTCACAGCTTTGTCAATTTCCCACAGGAAAAAACATTGCATAAAACTTCGACATAATCAAAACGAAAGACAAATAAATAGCAAGGAGCACAATAAAGGCGTTAGCATACCTTGCACCCAAAAGGCAAAACATGAGACTCTGGCAATAGGCCTCTCCAAATGTCTCTTGCTTCATCGTCCGCTGCTAATCCCAAATTTTCATCTCCTCCAAAATATGTGGCATACAAGCGGTCCTTGGGCAACTTGTACACCTGCAGACAAAGAGCTCCGGAAATCAAGATGAGTACACATAGAGAATGAAATAAAATAGAAGCAATTTGACAGAAAGAAAAACCCTAAACCCTAAAACTCCCAACAATAGAGGAAAAGAAATAAAAATAAATAAATAAAGTAGTAGGAGCCTAACCGATGTGAGCAACTCCCAGGCCCATGCAATAGCTTCCTTCTTGAAATAGTCACCAAACGACCAATTTCCAAGCATCTCAAAGAAAGTGTGATGATAAGTGTCCTTCCCAACATCGTCGAGATCGTTGTGCTTGCCGCCAGCGCGGATACATTTTTGTGTGTTACAAGCGCGTTTAAGGTTGCCCCTGGCGGAGCGGGGATCCACAGTGCCAAGGAAGATAGGTTTGAACTGGTTCATGCCGGCATTGGCAAAGAGCAGAGTGGGGTCATCGACGGGAACAACAGGGGAGGAGGGGACAAACGTGTGGTTCTTCGATTCAAAGAACGAGTTGAAAGTTTCGCGAACTCGATTCGCGGGCCAAGCGAAAGAGGAGTCCATCTGCATAAATTATCCATAAAATAACTAAGGACTTGACAACCAAGTTAACTCTGAACCCAACGTCACTCACGATCTAACGTAAAGTTAAAAAACAAAAATTAAAAACACTACTCCAACTCTCATAAACTCGAACGGACACATAGTTGCAATTCAGCAATTCGGTAACAAAATCTCTTGTAAACACTACTGACTTATTCGACGCAGCTTGTTTGTTAACACCTTGTCTAATTAACTACGAGAGCACTAAAGCCACTCCGCAAAAACACGGAAACAAAAAGGTGTAGCAAGATCTATGCTGCTGGAACCAGAAAGTAACTGAAAACAGGCAGATGAGAATGCGGCAAAGGAAAAAGAATAACAAAATCTCGCTAACCTACTACTTCACAAACACTCACATTAACACCTCCCAACCGAAATCGACGAGCTCACAGCATCCCATCAGACCCGTGACCATTAAAACCCCAAACCTCGATAATTGGGAAACCCTTTTTCTCAAATCCCCCTTAAGACAGCACTCCAGACAGACGCTTCCATGACAATCCTATACAATTCCATATCTCACCTTATCCGAGCCGCCCGTGAGATAAACGGACTGCGCCGCCTCAACGAGATCATCAACCACAGTCGGCGCCATGTTGCCTGCCGCCCAAAGCTAACTAACAGTAAGTATGCCGCCGGTATCTCAGAGATCAGACCTTCTGAAACCCAGCTTTCCCGACTTGGGAGAACTACAACGGCAATGCATAGAGGATCATCTCGGCTTCTCCCTAAATCTTCAGAACCGATCCTCACGTTGAAAGAAACCAAGAGGAGCTCTCGAGAGTCTCACGCTCGAGAGATCCCTTAGCCGCGGGAAAGATGGCCCTATCAACGCGTCGTCTCTTTCCCCCTCACATGCCGTTTCTCATTGTCATGATTCATATCATCGCATCCAAATCTTTTTCTGTTTTCGTGCTTTCGAGCTCCTTGTCGTAGTTTCGGCTTTCAGCATTCGAGCTTTTGATTCCAGGACTTGCTTCGACAGCGCAGCTTATACTCATACACTCTCCCCCTGTGACTCAATTTATTGGATGATCGCTGGCTCTCGTTGCGTCGCGGAGGTTATTGTAGGCATGTTACTTGGAGAGTCGGTTGTCATGGCTGATTGTGTTTTACGATTACATGGAAAATCTGGGTAGATTGCGGTACACTTGGTTCTGAGTCCGATTTCACGTGAGGCTCCTGATCTGCTGATCAAATTTGCGAGGTAAAGAAAAATAAATGAGAAAGAAGAAGAGGAAGAAGACAGGCTTAGGGTATCTAGTGAGGGATGCATCAAGAGCTTCAGCCTCAGCTGTTTCTGAAGCAGTTTGATTTGATCAGTAATTTGGGAATGATTGTAAAAGTGAATACTGTGTTGCGTGAAAATCGGCGTCGGAAGATGTTGCTCTACGTATGAAGAATAACCAGAGGATCTCGACCAAGTATTGGCAGGCTGCGGAAGGTTGTAATTGAAATTTCATAAAACGGTTTTTCTTCCTTGGCAAATTCAAAGACGGGCAGGTAATTTGCGAGTTGGCCGTGGTATAAGCTGGAGTGAAGAAGTGAGCATTCTTCAAGTGACTTGCAAAGTTGATTGCTTGTCACTACTTGGTAATTAGGGTTAGATATTTGCTCAGTAACACTTGTGCCGTTTACTCTGGTCATATAAATTTTTCCTCGCCATTACAGCCTGCGATAATCAGCAGCAGAACGTATAACCTAAGTCCACACATCATGGACTGTGACCTCCTGGACCTGACCTTCTCTAAAGCATCAGTAGAATTTGTTCAAAGTGCAATGGACATGAGACCATGGATCTGGGATTAGGCACACTCTAGCAGGTAATAGTCCAGTTTAGGATGCGAGATTCAGATTCATGGCTTCACAAATACTCCAGCATAAGCTGCGTTACCTGATAGTCATTGAGATGGAATTATTTTCTTCAGTGGCGACTTCTGTTCAATTTTCTTATTTAAGGTGACCTTCCCATGAGTGTTGATATTTTTAAAGCGACCGTTCATGCTCTTTACTACCCTGGTCCGTGTCTACGTTTCACGTGGAAAAGATTTATTCTCTGGAGAGCATGATGTTGATTGTGGCTGCGTTCAATTCCTGAAGATATGAAATAATGGATCTATGCACATGCTCAGATTTTAAGACTCTGCCACTTGTATATCGTGATTAAAATGATTAGGTCGCTTTTCAGTGTATATTACAGTATGAAAGAACCAGTTCAGATCTTGACTAAGTGGTTGCACTTGCTTTCGGTATCGACGAATCAAGATTTAAATGCATGGCGGAATAGCTCATGTTGTGAACGGAAGTTGTTAGTGCGCGATTCAATGAGTCGATGCCCCTTCCCGCAGTTAAAAACGTTCTTCTATCTAGAATTCATTTATTCATTATCAGCAAAGTAAACTGGAGATGAAGCACGACGTTTCTGCTTGTTCCATGTTCATAAGACAGACCTCAACTTTTGTTTGGAGATGGAAGTAGTCCGCAAGCATCGCTTGAAATTCAATAAGTTTGTATGCCTCCCTTTCAGACCAAGCAGCAAGACGAGATGTCAGAACTGCTCTTTCGACATCGACCACTAACCAAATTTGAGCTTTCTTTCATATCAAGGGACGGTAGGCGTATAAGAAGTGATTCGGCAACAGCAGAAGGGCTAGGAGAGACATTGTGAGCTATGAAGCGTTGTTTTTCATAGAAGGTTTGCCCTGTCGACGAGTTATGGCTCATCTCTACATCGGTAACGGTGATCAAAATTCTCAACCTTACACGCTGAGAATCCTAGACAGATTTTCTAGGTCAGCGGACAAAATTGCTACATCGTATGAAACCACGTCGAGGAGATCGAAGCGCAGTCTGATTGATGATACGGTAATGTACATAGTCAAGTATCCCAGAAGACATGGATTTCTGCGGCTGTGTACGAGGCACACAACTGAACTCCACCACTAACCTCTCCGCGGAGCCACTTCTCAGATTCACAGTGCGTTTTCGACCATCGTCTGAAAAAGAGGGCCGGATATAAGCATTTTATGCTTGTTTGACAGCTGTAAATGTAGTCACAAGATTGATTTGCCCAAGAACACGCGGGCGAGAACCTCATCTGCGAACATTCGCGCCCGAGAGTTGCGTGCACGATGTCGCTTCATTGCCTCTTTCGAGATGCTTCTTCGCATTCGAGCAATTGCTTCAGCTGCAAGAAAATCGATGCTTTGTTAGTCTCATGAAGCTGAGGGTATTTTAAGAGTACCGGGCTAAGTGAAAACTTCCACATGAAAAGACAGAGCTAGTGTGAAGCAAATGCGATTAAGAACCTTAGATGTAGGTCGTTTTGATGTGATAAGGCGTAGGTGATCGCCCTTCAGAGAGCGTCAGTTTGGGAGGTTGGATCGGCTTGTGAAACCGTTGTCTGCATAGGACGCGCCTGAGAGTTCTGTAGATCGACAGCTGCTCATAGTTTCACACGGGCAGGATAACAAATGTTAGTACGACGCTTGAGTAATGACGTGTAACGGAGCTATTGAATGCTATGGAGGATGCTTCAAAATCTGTATCATCACATGTAAGCAAACTCTAAACCCTAAATCTTCAGAAAATTAACTCGAGATGGAGGATTCCCTAGAACCGAAATGCACTTATGCTCACCACGAATCGGGCGCGTCGTCGTGGTTTGGAGTGAGCCTTAGTGAGGGCATTCCTTGGAGTTCCCAAGCCTTTACGTGGCTGCGCCATGAGACTTGCTGCGGGAGATAAAAGCTCTAAGGACGCCGCATATGCTGGAGATATTGAGACCTCCTCCTCACGGTTAGATCTAAAAGATAGATGCGCAGAGGTGTAGTCACCAGAGTAGCTAGCGGAGCGCCTCCTCCCTGAGTACTGGCGCAATATTCGAGGGCTTAGATCTTGAATGAGTTGTCTTCTGACAGAACTACTGCAGGAAGCTAGAAATTGCTCTGTGGCAGTGTACATGGTGTGAGGGAGCCTGATCGGACGTTTTGGAGATGTTTGAGTACTCGAGGCCTCTTTCTGCTTTGCTACCGACTGCGTTGTAGGTAAAACGTTGCTGGAGATTGGCTCGCCTTTGCTGTTGAGATAGCCGCTTGAAGTTGGAGCTCCATGCTTGTCTAGGAGACCAGTTTCTTCGCCCAACGCTGATAATGATGTCTTTGTTTTCGTCGTTGTTAAAGCCTCACTGAGCTCTAGACGTTGAAAGTAGTTGATAAGAGAAGCCTCTGAGTTGCGTGTTGTGACTAATCGGTGCTGGCTTTTAGTTTTGGACAACGATTTGCCAGTTTTGGAGGGCTCGAAAAAACGATCGTTGTCAGAATTTCCTTTCGATCTGTGAGCATAATAATCTCTTGCAGAGATGTCCGCTGCAGCCGGAGATAAAGCAGGGATTGATGTAATTTGAGGTTCACCAGATTGCTGAAAATCAGTGGATGGAGGAGGCAGAAACCTGCTGTTCAAAGGGCTGGGCAGTTCAGGGAAATCCTCTTGAATAGATTCGTATGATGCACTGGAGCTCGTTATGGATGCCATGTGTTCAGAATGGTTCACCCGTCGCGTAAAATCTTCTATGTCTCCGCTGGATAAATTGATGTTAGACGCTGATGTTTGGCTACGACTCCCATCTGGACCAGACAAAATGCTGGTAGGTGATGAGGGTGCATGGATGTGATTTTTCTGCACCCACGAAGGAGAGTTCTTCATCTCTGAGCTGCACAGACTTCTGGGCTTCAGAACCGGTGAACTGGTTGTCGATAGTGATTCAACCAGTGACTTCTCGGAATTGCAATAAGTCGAAGTGAGAGATTTCGATACTCTGATTTGGCATCCTTCTTGAGGCGTTGAACTGCATCGACCGACAAAACTATGGCGTTTCCGGCGATCGGGTGAACCGGGAACCCTTGGAGGAAGGCTTCTACTGGACGCATGCTGCACCGATGCACGGTCACTCTGTTTCCGATGTGCTGGCGAAGAGGCTTGCATGCACGGCCCGAAGAAACTAGCGAACGGGTGGGAAACCCGAAGCTCCCGAGAGAAGCTGTCAGCACTACGATACGTTGGGACAGCAAGTCGGGGAGGCAACTGTAGCATGTTAGGACTTCGTGCTACAGTCTCTGCTTTGGGTTTCCCTGGAATATCCTCCCATTTGAAAGGCACAGCAAATGTCGGCGAACCTCCATGCACGCTGGGTGTGCTCGAAGGTGATTCAAATGCCTCCACCAAGAATTTTGCTGCTGCAGATCCATCGAGGTCGATGTGGGCATTCCTTTCACGAATACTGTACCGTCTACTTGATCGTCCTAAACTTGCATCTCTTGAATGGCCTCTTAATCGCGGTTGACCATAATATCTATAGCTGCTGGTCCGTCCCACGTCACCTTTTCCAGTTTCTGGGGAGCTTCGTACCGATGAGCTTCGTGCTTGATCAATTCCTTTACAGGTAATACTATTCTCCACTACCTCAGCGAAAGGTTTTACATCGGATTTCGACTGAGTTTCCGAAAAATTGCCTACCTCTATCCCCTCTCGTGTCGCCCTGCGAGCTGGTGCAAGATTTGCAACAGCGGCTATGGTCTTGGGTCTACCAGGCTCTTCCTCCCACTTGAAAGGAACTGCAGCTAGCATAATTGGAGCGTGGTCAGGTGACGAGTCACTCACATTGCTCGCCTTAAGGGTCTGCGGCTGCTTGCAAATGATAACAATCTGCTCTTGAATAGAGCTGTTTTTTAACCTGGATATTGGAGTTGTCAGGTGCTCTTGTGAGGACTGTGCAGATCTATGAGGACTGCCTCGAAGTTTAGATGGAGAATTCCCCTGTCGACTCTTCTCTCCAAGATTTGGCATGATCTCTATCCCTCCGAGAGCGTTCCCACTGAGCTTGCATTGCGACTGGGTTAAAACCGGGTACTCCTTGCTAACTGAGGTGGAGCTACTCTTGCTAGAATCGTTTGACGACAGTGGTAGTCTTGTCCCCTGCCTGTGGTGAAGGTCCTCTCTCGTTTTGGCTTTCTCCTTGTCGTAGTTTACGGCGTCTTCTGGCGCAAGTCTTGGGCTTAAAGGGTGAGCCTTCAAATCACTCAACCTTCGAAGAATCTCACTCCTTCCTGGTGAAGGTGGTACAGTCAAACTGGTGTTGCGAGCTTCAACCTGCCACATGCTTGGACTATCTCTTAATTGCGCATCACATCCTTGTATCTCGTTAGCAAATGCATTGAGTAACGCAACAAATCTGGTTGAGCTGTGAAGTTTCTCCAGCTGCCTTGGCGGCTTGAGGTGCCCGTATCGGTCTCTATTTAGTTCCTCAGTCCCGTTGCGTGCTGATCGAAAGCTTCTACCTGGAGTCTCCGCCAAGCTCCTGCTGTCGGCTATCTTTCCTGTGTTGGTTTCTCTGGAGCTGAGTGCATCCTCCTCCAGCAAAGCCTGCAGCCTCTCGCCATCTTTTGAGTCGAGCTCGAAGCGGAAGCAACTTGCTGATGCTGCGATTCCTTGGCTGCCCAGCGGCCAACCTGCAGACTCATCGTCGTTGAAACTCACATCTCCGTTGATCTCGCTCCAACAATGACTGACTTTGCTACTGAGGTGTGAACTTGTGGCAATTTGAGATGCCGACTTTGTGACGACAGGACAATTCTTAGGAGATGTGGGAAAGAAAAGAGGAAGTTCTCCGTTATTGACATTCAAGTCACTAGTGTCTGTGAGCAATCTAGCATGCTCTACCCTAGTAGTCCGTTCATTATTGACATAAATGTCCCCCTCAAAAATGCGTTGCTTACTGCTACATTTGCTACTCTTATTTTCTCCCATCGGCGGCCCCAGCTATCTCTCCGAAAACCATTCATGTACAATGTGCTACATGTAGAATATTCGCACACTTTCCTAAATTGTACGTATAGATGGGCAGCAATGAAACTTTCGAATTGCACTAATTCCAATTCTTCTCGCATGTACCTTCTAGCGCCGTGAAGAAGATAGGCGGTCTCTTCTACTCGAAGGCTCGACGGCCTCTGCTGTCGTCCCTCTCCTTCCAGAAGGAACTGCTCAGATGCAATAAAGCCTAGACTGATTAGCACTGCTGAGCTTAGACAGCTGACAAATGTGATCAGGGGCAAGAACACAGGGCTCAAAAAGTGCACGATCTAGATGAATATAGACTGCTCTGCCGGAAAGCACTGAACATTGGTCATGTTCAGATGCAGTGCAAGGAGAATTGAAATGAAAGGTATTGCGATGGAGCTCCTGGCTTCGGACCCATGAGAGCAGTTCAGGTACAATGAATGTCGGTGGCGTTCGATGATGCTGCCTCTGCCATGTGTCAAAGGCCACGACATCGAAAAGCAACCACTAACGCGTACAGAGGAAGAGAATTCTAAAACAAAAACTCAGACATCCTTCTCGGCTATGCGAGGGATATCAAAACTCTTGTAGCTCTCCAAAAGCGTGTACACCTGCGGCTCTGGTGCTGAAACGTTACTTCATAGTTGCACGAGCAACACCTTCGGAACGTGTAGGCATACATTGATGGCTGCTAAAAGTTTGTAATACCTAATAACAGGCCCAAAAATCTGCCTTTTAACCTACAAGAGATGAAATGGTCTCGCGTTCGTGCAACGCTCAAATCGAATTTACAGACACTTCAACCGAGAGGTGTGAATATCTGCACCAGAGGTGCGTGAATAAGATATCAAGATACGTCACAGATTTGCTCGACACCGGCCGACTTTCAGTGGGCTGAGCTACAAGCAAA
The DNA here is from genome assembly GCF_059467195.1 of Physcomitrium patens. Taxonomy (NCBI): domain Eukaryota; kingdom Viridiplantae; phylum Streptophyta; class Bryopsida; order Funariales; family Funariaceae; genus Physcomitrium; species Physcomitrium patens. Next base: position 954,597 of record NC_143434.1, read on the forward strand.
TGGTCATTAAGTGGGTGGTACAATTTGGGGGTTGAACAGGTTACCGTGTCGATTTGACACACCTCCAGCGCTCCGCCCGAATGCAGATAAATCGATCAACAACGGAAGGCTCTCGACCAGGTTCGAACGACCTTGCCGATGATTAGACTCGCCACCGCAAAAATGGAAAAAAAAAAAAAAAAAAAAAAAAAAAAAAACTCTTGTTCTCAAGTCGAGAAGAGTCTTTATCACCAAGAGGCTCACTAGAGAAGCAAATGTACTCCCTAACCCTCACAACACAAACAAGTCGGCTCCAACTCAACAAGAAAGAAATTCTGACTTGGAACTCAAAACGCAGGGCGATTCTCCACCAGATTCTTCCAATCGAAGGCAATTCTTCGATCTCGAGCTGGCATCGCAGCTTTTTCAAGTGTGTCTCGAATGCGCACTCTGTAAATAATGCACCCAGGGAGCCCCGTAGAGCACAGTGATACAAGTAGACGCAGTTGAACCAGTCCACTATCCACGCCCACGCTCTCGGAGGAGGATCTCACATTCCGAACGCGACCTCATAAAGACCAGGGTAAGACTGTTCGTAAGTATGCTCCCATTCAAATTGAATCCTATACACTGCACTGATGAACTGAGAATTGCGATGATGAAGAGACGGAATTGTCGATGTGGCTTTGGTGGCAGCGGCAGGCGAGCGCATCTCATGGTTGACTCAAGTCGTCGAAGGGTTGTCGCCGGAGCTCTGAGTTGTCCCAGTTTCATCTCTCCAATTGTTTGAATTAATAATTCCTCAAAATAAATATATATATATATATATATATATATATATATGCAAATATAACAACAAGCTTGTATAACCATAGCCTCAATGCTGCATATGTACATACGTACACACTAATGATACTCCGAGGCAGCTGGCTATAGCATGTTGCAGGAGCAAAATAATGCCATCCCTGCAGGAGGTCCAGCCTTAGAAGTTTGAAGTCAAGAGATGATTATATTTAGGTGGGTATTATCACGATGCTCATGGCTGTGCATTGGCCTCGGTTGCCGTGACACTGAACTTGCACTGCATTGGTGGCATGGATCTGCCGTGTGCGCCTTCCCTACCAGATTAGACCTGCAGCAGCGACAATAATTGGAAAGAAATTTCCCCGCATTAATTGTGAGCAACCACGTCTAAATCGAGCTTGAGCGACATAAGGACGGGTGATTAGGATCCCTTATGAAGGTCTGGGCGTGGTCTCTCACTTTGCTGCTGGGGCTACGGTCCCTGCTTCAACCCTGGCCGTGTAGCGTACGAACACTCTCCTGACCCACGTGAGCGCCCAAAGGGCAGCTCAGTGAAGGGGGTACCCAATGCCAGTCGCAGTTGTGCTCTCTGCAAATCCTGTTTGAAAACTGTATTCAAGGTTAAAGCAGGAAGGAAGAAAATAAATAAAATGAATAAATAAAAACTTCCACGAAATACCGTGGTCGCTGTGACCAGCTTGAATACCTTTGCTTGCATGTACTGTAATACGGAAAGGCTCCGTCGAGGGGAAGACTCTTACATATAACTGCTCACTACATTCCTCCAAACCATATGTGGGGCAACAGTAAGAAAATTTCACCTCCTTTTTCACTGTCTCTTTCTGCTAGTTCACTGAGGCTGTCTTTTATCTCTTCAAATCCGACGACAAATCCAAAAAACTTTATAGAAAAAAGGACAATGGAAGGGTTTAGATTCAGTATCGGCTTCTAGCAGCGGACCCAGTGATACGCACAATTCGCCAGCAATTCAAGTTACACACAAGCGAACCATTTGCAGGACGCACACACATGCTCGGCTCAGCATTTTTTATTTTTTATTTTTTTCCGAATCCCCTACACCCATTGAATAACGCGTCCTCTTGGAATGGGTTCCTCGACTGGTGTGGGAGAGAGATTGCACCACTGTTGCGCTCGATGAACGAACCGCCGGAAATGCTAACCCTTGCAAAATTCCTGGGGCGCTTCCTGGCCTACGAGACTGGTCATCTGCGGCCAGGCAGGGATAGCGGTACCTTTCGATGAAGTGAGGGATGCACGGATTCGCACTGTTTTCAGACCTTCGACAAGGGAAAAGGGGTGAGGAACGATTCAAGCACCAGTTTCTCAACAATCAGTTAGTGTAGGTGCCGCCGTGGAAGAAGATTCCACCTCCGCCCCCGCTGTGTTCAGATACCCTGCGGGCTTTCGAAGGGTAAGCTTCTACCCCCCATGGGAACACAAGCCTCGTGTTCCCAGTGTTCCCAATGTTTCCAGGGTTCCCACTGTTCCCTGCGCACTGTAAACATATGATATGTGGATAAACTATACTTTTTATATTATAATTTATATTAAAAAATATTTTAAATTTTATTGAATTTTTTATTTTAATTAATTTATTTATTTATTTATTTATTTATTTATTTATTTTTAAATTTTACTTTGAATAATAAATAAACTAGTGACTAAAAATAATTAAACTGGAAAGTATCAAATTTGTCTTTTGGATCTAGATCATATATGAAATTGGTTATTTATTAGATTAAATTATAAATTGACACATATGTATACATAGTATTTATAATAAATAAATTTACTGTAAATTCATAAAATATGATGTCAAAGATTCTTATGGATAGTACAAATTATAATTAGATTATAAGTGCTTTTAAAATAATAGGAGAAAATAGAATAATTCTATTGTTATAATATCCGTCTTTTGTATAATTATAGTAAAATTAATGATTTTTTATAGTTAACAATTATCTTGAAAAAAACAATAATAGAATGATATAATGTTTATATTTGTTTGTAATAATATTATACTTAATGCAAAATATTATGTGTTTTTTTATTTATGAAACATTTTTTAAAAATCCGTATAGCACAAAATAGGAGTTACAATAAACATAAAATATATGTGCATATATATATATATATATACCTTAAAAGATTATAATAGAATAAGTACAAATAGTAATTATTTTTAATAGATTATAGTGTTGCAAAACTTATGGAATTAAAAAAATTGCTACATCAATCCTAAAAACACAAAATTTAGTATTACAAGATATACAAGATATTTTATTCACTATCATAATCATACAAGATATGTTATTCACTAGGAGATTAAATAATAAATTTTATATTTTTATGAACATTAGCAAATACAATGTAAAAAATATTGGTTATTTGCAACATTTTTTTTGTGCATAAAAAAATAAATATCTATATATGTTTTATATTTAATAAACATTTGTAGGACACTTCTCTTTCAAGATCTTTTCAATACATAGTAAATAATTGTTTGCAATGTAATACTATTCTTTGATATATTCTTCTAACTATTAAAAGGATATGTGATGACACAAAAAAAATTATATGAGTGATATATAGGCGACTGAATATATTATATGATTGTAATACCAATATATATAGAGAGAGAAAAATGAAATAAAATAAAATAAAATAATACTAGCTAAATTGATTTACAATTTTATATTCTAAAAAAATTAATGATAAATATGTCTAAATACATGTGCAGAATAACATCATAGTTGTACAATTTTGATGATGAATTTGTATGTGTCTACACTTTAAATAGTAAAAAATAACTTTTAAAAACAATATAAAACCTTTTCTACATCAAATTAAGACAATCTTTATAAAAAAAAGATATTTTATATGGATATAAGTAATTATCATTATAGGCATGGGATGAATATATATATATATATATATATATATATATTTTTTAGAAGAATATTAAATAAACCTATGCTTTTATTAAATAGATCCATTTCTAAAAACAAATATAGTAATCATGATAAATGTGGTTGATTTTTATTGGTTGCAAATCCAATAGTAGGAAAATGAGTCTTGAGGGCAATACTTTTTTTCATGACTTGATTAAGATAGGTGGGTTTATTTAACATTCCACTTATTTTATTATGATTTTAAATTATTTTAAGAAACAAAAACTAGTATTGCTTTAATAGTTATGAATTTTCTTCATTGCTATTATCAATATGATTATTATTAATTAAACCACCAATTTAATTTGGATTTATTTCTTTTAATGTTTTATTTTTTTATTTTTAATATCTTATTCTCTCAAGAATGTTGAAATCATGAACATAATAATTAATTATAATCAAGTGTAATATCTCTCTTTCTTTCTATATATATATATATATATATATATATATCATTGCAAAAATATTGTAACATCTAGTTGTATAAATTTATGTTTGAAGTAAAGCTATAATTTATAAAAACATATAATAATTATATTTCTTATATTTATATATAACAAGATCTCTAAATAAATATAATATCATGTATTTTTTTTTAAACCAGTTTAGATCGGCATTGAAAAGTCACATGTATTTCACAACATATTAGAAATCATCTCCAATCTTATGTCAACAAGATTCAATATGGGTATATAGAAAAGTGTGAATAAATAATGCATACAAGTTTGCTATGTAGATATATACACATACACATTTTTAATTTATAAATTAAAGATTATATTTAGATGTAGAATTCAAATTTGCAATTTGGATTTAGTATTTGGATTTAGAGCTTATTGTATCAGAACATTTATTTCTACTTCATCATTAAATGAAGATTGTATGGATGATTTGAGATTCGACATTTATACCAAATACTCATATCTTTGTATACATGTACTTAAGACTACTTTAGCAGTCTCATAATAAAGCCATAAGCTCTTTTTATTTAGTTCATTCATTTTATTGTTCTCTCATGGTTTCAAAAAGGGTGATCTCTCCTCTCTTTCTTTTGGATTCTATTCTTGTGCTCACTTACATCTCTCTTTTGGATTCTTATTCATTTCAATTCTTTTCAATACTTTTTAATTTTTGTTCTTTCATTGGTGATGGCTTTCTTAATAGAAAAGCATATTTATTACAAGAGAGATTCAAATGTTATCTCGACTTCACATTCTAGAAAGCCAAGAGGTAAATTAAAGCTGATGCTCTATTTTGAGGCAACATTAGACATAGGAATCATGTCTTTCTTTAGACAAAACATTGTTTTCTTAAACATTGTTTTTTTTTTTTTTTTTTTTTTTTTTTTTGAGATGTCATACTTTCTTATTCTCTTTTTTATGTCTCCTACAAGGTCATTTTTTTGTTTTTTTTAATCTAGAATTTCCTAAATAATCAATCATTACTTAACTCTTATCTTATCATCAACAACATTATTTTTTATTGTAGCTCTTTTAAACACATGAGCAACCTCAAAACCATATATTTAAAAGAGACCATACTCATAGGTTTGAAAAATTACAAATATTGGGCTATCCTTCTCCAAAGTATCTTCAAGAAAGAAGATCTTTGGGATCTTATCAAACCACAGCCATCACCTATTACAACATCTTCTATCAAACCAAAATCCAAGACATCATCAAATTCAAATCAATCAAAATTTTATATCATTTGACAACAAAAACATAAAGCAAAAGCTATGATCTAGTTATCATTAGTTCTAGATTTCTACCACAACATCATTAATATATCAAATCCACGTGACTTTTGGCAAGCTTTGAGTACCATGTTCAATACAAACAACATATTTAATATCATGATTGTATTAAATTGCTAGAAAAATACTCAAATAGAAGATCATTAACACGTCACAACATTCATACAGAAGATAAACCACACAATTTGCAACCTCAAAGCCATCAAATAGATACCATCTAATAAATTTTTAGTGCATCAAATTTTCAATCAATTACTATGAAAATTTGATAAATTAGTATCATAAATTTAATCCAAGAAAGAAATTCTCAACTTATAGGAACTTTAGAACAGTCTCCATATCAAAGAAACCAATGATCTCTTATTGCAAGCACATGACACCTCAAAAGAAGAATTGATGATGCGTATACAAAATCTACATAATAAAAAGATCTACTATAACATATTATCTTCCAATGGCCCACAATGGACTCAATATCCTTTAGTAGCATCCATCAGGAGGACAAATCCAAACAAAATCAAAAGCTTACTCTCACATCTAATAGGTACTAATACTCAGTCTAAAATTAACATTTCTTTTGCACAAAACAAATCACTCTTATGGCATAAAAGACTAGTTCATTTAAATTTTTGCAGTCTACAAGCACTCTAAAATCTAGTTACATGCATTTCAAAGTTTTTAGTTTCTACTTTCAATTGTCTCATATGTCATGATGTAAAACAAACTAAAATCAATATATCAAAATAGTCACTTACATGGAAATCTTTTCTGCTTACTTTCATTCATATAGATGTTTTGTGGGCCTCTTCCTATAGAATTTCTTAGACAAAATTGTTATTTCTTACTACTTACAAATAACTATAATTTTCTTATTGAATTTATTTTATGAAAATAAAAAATCAAATTATGAGCATGTTCCATCAATTTTACAACATGATCAAAAAAACAAACCTTACACTGCATCATCTATATGTGATCTAATTGTGGTAGAAAATTCACCTCTGTAAAATTTGATCAATGTCTCTAAGTACATGGAATCCTATGATAATTGAATATTACCTAAATACTCCAACAAAATGGAGTCTCCAAGAGAAAAAACTACTTTGTTGTGAATTGAATTTGTACTGTGCTCTTTGGTAGGCATGTTTCCACTTTTTTTTAGGTTGAAGCAGCTTAGATAGCTGTACAACTCATGAACTCAAATCTTATTGGCTCCATTAATGGAAAGACTTATTATAAAGTAATCACAAGTCAGTATTCGAACCTCAACAAGACCAGGGTTTTTAGTTGTGTTTGTTTTATTCATCGAGATTAAACACAAAGACAAACTAGAAGTCCGATCCACTCAAGGTATTTATCTAAGCTTAGACGATATTTCCAAAGGCTATAGAATCTATCTACCAAATTTTAAAAATATTCAAATTATACTTGATATTTCATTTGACGAAGATAATTTTTTCATTCAAAAATCTAAACCATATAACAATGTTTTTTGCACCTTTGAACCATCATCAATAGACCATTGGTATAGAAACATCAAAATCCATCTTGACGCTCAAAATTTATATGAAGACCAACAATTTTTTCTACCCAACTTAAACTCTAATATTAAAGAACCACTTCAAATTGAAACTTAGATTCTTTATAGTACAAATACTTTTTTAGAAGATCATCATCCAAAAAGAACATCTCTCAATAAAAATTCACTACTAGCAACAAATTTTGCACCTTATTCACTTGATTTCAATACAGTAGATAAATGGCTAACTTCTAAAGTAATCAATGATATATCCTCATATTTAGTAAACGACATTAATACATCTCAATCAAAATAATTCTATTCCTTCACATCTTCTGAACCATTGAATCAAAACTGTTGTACCACAAAATGTCCAACTTGGCTTCAAGATTATTTTTGCAATTTTTTAGAATTCTCCATTGAACCAAAATCATATGACAAAGCTACTAAAGATGAAGGATGGAGAAACACAATGATTAATGAGATAAAATCTATTCATGATAATAAGACATAGTCAATTACTATTCCTTTAGAACACCAAGCTATATCAATAAAGTGAGTATATAAAGCAAAAATAAAAATTAATGACACTCTTCAAAAGAAAAAATCACGACTAGTTGTTTGTGGTTTTGAACAATAAGAAGGCATTGACTATGAAGAAGCATTTGCTCTAGTTGTCAAAAAGGATACCATAAGAATACTCATTATAATATCTACACAAAACAAATAGAAACTATATTATATGGATGTCAAGACTACTTTCCTCCATAGTAATTTCAAAGAAGAAGTCTACATCACACAACCTCAAGGCTTTGTAGTTGAAAGGCACAAACACATAGTATGCAAACTACACAAAGCTCTTTATGGCCTAAGACAAGCACAAAAGGCATGATATGATAAAATTGATTCTTTTCTTCAAACTCAATGATTTACAAAAAGAGAAGGTGACTACAACCTTTATATTATTAACCATTAAGAAAAAATACTACTTTTAATTCTCTACGTAGATGATCTTCTCTTCACAAGAAATTGCATCAAATAGATCACATGGTTTAAATCACAACTTGAATCAAAATTTGAAATGGCAGAACTAAGAGAAAATGATATGACACTCTATCTCATGGCTGAAATAATCAAATTGTCAAAAGGATTTTTTTATGATACAACAAAATTATACATTATAAGTAATTCGTCATTTTTGCCTTGAAAGATGTCAATCCGTTTCAACTCCCGTAGTTGAAAGACTAAAGCTCACTCTTGGTATAAACAAAGACATTATTGATCCAAATTATTATCAATCTATAGTTGACAAACTTATATAATTAGATCACTCTTGACTTGATTTTTCATACTCTATTGGGATTCTTAGTTGTTTCATGATGAAACTACAAATACCACATTTGACAATAGCAAAAAGAATTTTAAGGTATATTATAGGAATATAAGATTATAAAATATTCTACCATACAAATTGACTAACAATGCTATTAGGATAAGTGGATACAAATTGAACAAGAGACCTAATTGATGGTCAATCAACAATGGCTTTTGTGTTTTAATTAAGCGCCAGTCCAATTACCTAGCTTTCAAAGAAACAAGCCACTATTGCGCTCTCATCTTCAAATATAGAATGTATGGGCCTATCCACAACATCTAAAGAAGCAACATATTTGAACAAACTTGCATGTGATTTTGCACTTTAAATCAAAAAACCAATTCTAATATATTGTGACAATGAAGGAGTATCAAAATGGCAACAAATTCAGATATCAATCCAAAAAAAAAAGCATATAATTACACATCATCATTTTAGAAGAAAAAAAATAAAAATGGAAGAGGTTAAATTAATCTATGTACCATGTCTTGAACAAATAGCTGACATCTTCACCAAACCCTTGGGGCATGGTCTATTTGAGAAATTCAGATCAAAATTGAATATCATTCCTATAGGAGAAGCACAATCCTAACAAAACTACTATATTTCTCATCTTCTCTCTCCATAGCTCATAGTTGTAGGCATAAATTAGCACATTCAACTTAGTAGAAAATAAATCGTCACTTTCTCCTCTCTTATCCACTGCCTCCACATAATAAACCCTTGAGATGAACCTTGGACATCTAAAACAAATTCCTTCACAAACTAGAGTCAAAGAGTACAAGTAGTTTATTAGTGAGTGTCAAAACTGATGATTTCGTAGTAAGGGGGAGTATTGGAACATTCATCCCTACTTCATCATTGGATGAAGATTGTATGATCTGTATGTAAGAAAGTAAGAAAGATTGTATGATCTGAGATCCGACATTTGTGCCGAATACTCAGATCTCTGTGCACATGTACTTAAGACTGCATCAGCAATCTCGTAGTAAGGCCGTAAGCCTCTTTTGATTTGTTCATTCATTTTATTGTTGTTCTCTCATACCCATCTACACCACTGCGGATCCGCTCCCTGAAAACTGAAACGTATTTGTGTCTTGCATGCTCTGTGTTTTTAGTTCAGGGCTTTGTGAGAGATTAAGGGAAGCGACTCTCTTGAGAATTGAACACATAAAGGGGTTTGAGCGACGGGATAGAGAGAGCGACGAAGGAGATCGCGGTACAAGCAGAAACCCAATGAGCGGAGCTTCGTTGTGTGCAATATTCAGCTCACTCAATGTGTGTGTGGCTCTGTCTATCTGCCGATTTGTCGTGCTCTCTTCCTCCTCGCCACCTATTCAGCTATGGTGAAATGTCACACGACTGCATATTCACTATTTCAGGCTCCTGCCACTCTTTTCCTAAATCAAAGAAAGTCAACTGCGAACCCCCTGTGGACGGAAACCCATTGTAATGTCGGGCATCGAGCGCCCCGCCAAGCGAGAGGGTAGCCAAAAAAACACACTCAACCAAACAAACAAGGGCAGAAGCAATAAAGAACAAGGAGAGAAAGAGCAGCAAACAAAAACGTGCCCAGCACTTCAGGGCGGAAAGCAGAGGAGGCCAAGGAAACTCCGTCGCCAGCGTGCGAGCGCGAGGCGCATGATGCACAAGAGACAAGCCCCGAGCTCTGCCACACCAGAGTTGATTGTTCCGAGGAGGCCGCCCCTGGCTACGAATCCCGTGGCTTACGATCTCTCCACGCCTGGGCAGCGTCGGTCACGAATTCGCGTTGGCGAGCCTCGCTTGGGCACCTCTCCTCGCCATAGCCACGATCTGAGCTGGCGGCTTCGGAGGCCATAGCCAGGGCTCAGAGCGAGAGAGCAGGCCATTGCGCTTTTACTTTCTCACTCACTTTGTCCTTTTTCACATAAAGGTAGATTGCGATTGTTGTTTTATTTGCATTTTTGAGTTGGGGCTCTTGACGTCTGGTGCTTGACACCGTGGATGCGTCATCTGTCTTGCAAGAATTAATCTGTTTCTTAAAATATTTTACTTCGTTTTTGGTTATTATTGATACTGATAATATGTTCTTAATCACTTGAAAGTGTAAGTAGCTATATTAATTCTTTTGTTTACATTGTGGCTAGTTTTTGCGGTTGCTCTAAGCATCAAGTTTGATTACTTGACCTGTTTAGTTATTTTCTTTCATGAGAGGCTTGTGGGTTGATTTCAATGGCAAGAAACACAGCCCTGGAAGATAAAAGCAGCTTTGGAGGGAGCCTACTGGTGAGGTTGGGGAGGGGTGGAAAATCAAGGAGAAGCCCTCAGAACATTGCTGAGGTTGTGCATTCGGTAGAGTGGATCCCGTCGCGGGGAGGGAGAATGGGAAGCTGCGACTGAATTGTTTTAGATGAGGACAATTTTAGCCATATCTACAAGGAAGGCGTTGAAGGCCACCGTGACATGGAGAACCGATGGAGTTCCGATCAAGGTGACGGATCAATTACTTTAAAAGCGCAGCTGGTGTAGTGGTATCATAGTACCCTCCCACGGTACTGACCGGGGTTCGATTCCCCGGCTGCGCACGATAAAGATCTCTATCTAATGAGGTTAGTATCACCAATTTTTGATTGGAATAGGTACCCAAAATCCAAAACTATTCTACCAGGAAATTCAAAAATACAAGAAGACTTATCAAACTAAATCTTCAGAATTGTTATGCAAATGCATATTCAAGCTCTTAGAGAAATATGCTCTGAAGTTGCTATAATTTACAACCAGGTACCACAGGCTCTCTTGAATATGGTGATACGGTTTGAAAGCAATGAGGTAATTATTGACTTGATTTTCCAAGGTCTACAACACCTTGAGGATCCAACTTTGCATCTGCCACGTATCTACATTATGACCAGTTCATCCCTACGAAGAATGTAAAAGCCCATTCTACGGTCTAGCACAACTTCAACAGAGTGTGAAACCAGTAGGATGTGCAAGCAGCAAACTATTTGTCCTAATTATGACGTCAAAGGTAACCTTTTTAAAATTCGACGGAGCATTTTTCTAGAGTCTCAATAGCCACTCAACCATGGGGTGGCAATTTCAACTGCACTAACTCCAGATTTCATAATCTTACAGGAATGAACAACTCTCACATGTCACTGCGTTTAAAAGGTTATTTGGAGACTATGGTGCAGCAAAGCTTACCAATTGTGATGTGGCAGAGTAACTGATACCTTTCTACAATATTTGGAGTAAAGCGATCGCTTCTACGGGTCCCAAAATTTCATTGGGTCACTTGCATACAGAGAGCGGTCATGAATTTCAAGGTTGGAAATATACATGTCAATCATACGGGCTTGCAAATGTTTTGTCAGCAGCAGCAGAGTGGGTAAAAACCACCAGCTACCTTCTTCCCTGCACAAACGAAGTCTTAGAAGCAATACTTGTTCGAACGCTGAAACAAGTCTAAATATCTTTACATTAATCCACCATCATTCAGTTCATATGCGAATTTCTCAAAAATATATTGTGCATTTTCGTGAATGCGGAGTTCATTTGGAAAAAAAAAGGGGGGGGGGATTCAGAGAATGAAGCGCATACGTGTTGGATTGTCCAGCTGGCGCTTTGTTATAGCCAGGACCTACTTCCAAGCTGTAGTGGATGAAGCCTATCACCAATGCCACCAACTGCAAGGATAAAAAAAATAAAAAAGAACATCCAATTTCAAATCAAATTCATTAATATTATTGGCTCCCTCCAACCGGAACCACCAGGCTCCATTAGGAGAAAAAATAAAATTTGAAACCATCTCTAACAAGTCAAAAATTGAGCTCCGACCAAGAATTTACTTGTCCTGTGAACCTCTCAAAGAGCCAAGTTCTAAAAACCGACCTCTCACTAACAAGCACTAAAGCGATTTCAGCGAATGATCAATAACAAAAGAGGCATTACAACACGCTAGTCTAAAGAAGTATCAACCAAGCTGAGCTTCCGCAACAGACGTAGAAATTTGCGAAAAACTAGGTTTCATACGAAAATACTCTGACAAGCTTACCACATTTACAATGGAAGTAACATTCCACAGTGCATAAACTCGGGCAAGGCCAGTTGACTTTCGTGCCTCAGAACTGAACAGAGCATTCAAGCCAGCAGCAGTAGGTAGAAGTGCAGCCAACGGCAGGACTAGGACAATAATTAAGACTGCCTCTATACCCACGGAGTAAAATTGCAGCAGCATGAGCAAAGATAAGGTCAAATCAACGAGAAGAAATAGCGATACGACCAATCCCACAGCTTCCTGCGGTCACAACCAAAACACATCTATTAAATAGTAGTAGATAACAGACGAGAAAGGAAAGCTATCAGCAACAATCATTTTTAGCCTAAAGGCCTAAAACATCTGCGGAGCTGGTATACATATTGGCTAGACAAAAATTGCTCGAGAGAGAAGGGGAATAAATTAGATATCATGTATGCAAACACAGAACTGCAGAAAAAGTTGTGGTTCCACGATAATTTTGTGAGTACCTGATGGCCAGTAGCTCGGATGTTCCTGAGAAGGCAAGACAAAGGGAAAAAGTTATAATGCCTATCCTCCAGTGCTTTAACTGAAATCACATCCAGCGTGGCTCCTCCAATTCGTCGCCTAGATATACCAAGAGAAGAGTAGCTTGGACTGAGATGCCAGGACTGCCGTCGTCGAATCCGCTGCCCATCATCGGGTTTTTTATAGCCCCCAGAGCTTGCACTGCATTAGAAATGGGTTTATCATGTCAACAACTCCTAAAGTTTAAGAACAATAAACAGGATAAAGCTACAAGAGGCCACTTTAAAAGGATGAGAACAATATACCTGCCAGGAGAGCGAGGCACTGTGAGCATGTCTAAGGGTTGGAAGTTATCAGGGACCTCGTCTGCGTCGTTCAGTACTACACCTAATTGGTAGTATCCTGATGCGGTAGCCTGACACCAGGCCAAGTCGACACGCAAACCTTTTTCGAACAGCCATGGATTGGCGTGGGTTTCGAGCCAGGTAATGAGTGGCAACAAGGTGGTGCGTAGTGAACCCTGCCGAACAGTACGAAGCTGTGCATTTATTCCAGCAACCAGTCTGTACCACATTGTTGCCGGGACAGCCTGCTTCTTACCAAGAACCATTTAGTGCAAGTTTCACGCTGAAGAATAAAGTTGGAAATAATACAGAGCAAAATACAATACAAGAGCATTCAGGTCTGATAAATACTGTGAGGTGTAAATTATCATGATGTTCGTCAATTTCCACGACCTCTACTTGACCAAACATAATCCAGTAATGTGTACATACAAGTGTTCAATTAAAAAAAAATTTCTGTTGAAAATGATACACTTCCCCCACTTTAGTGTTCTTCAACATATTTCAGAGCCCCAAACTCGATAAACTATGATCAATATCTTGTTATTGGACTTATGGAGGATCATGATCGAGAACTCAGTGAGGGATGATACCTGGGAAAGAAGGCTTGTAAGAAGATTGTCACTATCAAGACTGTAATAAAATAAGTAGCTTCCATCGCCCCCAAATATGATAGACATTGGCAACCTTTGTCGTAATTTAGGTGGTAAGTCAGGTCCCTTCTCATCTCCTCCGAGGAACACATCAACGTATCCCAGGACTAAATCCGGGGTAGCAGCTACCTTTAGACCCTCATAAAGAGCTCGGGACCGACAAGAACGTAAACATGCATGATCATATTCCGACCGTACAAATTCCTGCAGGCGATGTAACTTTTCCCGCCTTCGCCATTGCTGCCATGACCAGGAAAAGGGGTAGGCAAGCATTATCAGGATACTATGCACGGACCCTTCCCACCATTGATATGCTGCTAAGCTATTGACGTCCTCCACAAACCTGTTAAAAGCATCCTCATATCTGCATAAAAGAAGGTTGATCATAAGACTAGTAAAGAACTACGAGTTACAAAAGAAGTTTCATAAAATAGACGTTACTGATTTACAGCAGAGGAGAGCATGAGGCATTAGATAACCGGGCATTAGCTCATTCTCTTTCACTTCTAACCTTTGGGGAGAAAATTACCAGAAATTAGAATAATCAAACAGCACAGTCCAGTCAAAAATAATGCAAATACATGGTTCCAGGAGTTCATCTTCGGGTCTAAGTATGCAGGTACGTACACAAAACCAGCAATCTGATCTGGAGGAGAGTGCGGTAGATGCCAAGGCTCGCCAAAGGAGTTTGATCCCATGAAGTACATTCGATGTATATGACTTTCTGAATCCTCATCACGATTCGTTTCAAGCACCTGCATCAGCCCAGAATTGCTTACAATGACGTAGGAGGATCTTGTCACTATGGATGTTTCTCTACCACCCCTCTACACCTCATTTCTATGGTCAGACATATACCATTGTACATTCTTTTTAATCTCCAAATTTCAAATGAAAATATTCGATTGGAATATTGTGATAATTTGAACCTAGATTGTCATAGAATTCTAGTAGATGCTAAGACCATGTGCTAGCATTGGAAAACCGAGCATTACCTCATTCAAAGACTCCAAAAATGGTAAAGAATGATCTATTTGTGGCCCATGAGGAGTAGCAGCAGGCATGGAGAAGTCGTCATTTCCAACCAATTTCATGCGAGCTACACTTAGCACACAAGCCAAAGTAACCATTACACATAACATCAACAAGGAAAATAGATGGGGGCCTCCAAGCTTGTGAATCAAGTCCTCAAGCACGGTATAACAGTGTGGCATCCGATACTTATCAGAGGTGCATTTATATGGGCAAGTAGGTTCAGAAGCACCACCTGCAGCAAGTCGAACAACAAAAGCATATTTTCAAGTTAGCCTAAAAAACTACTTCAATTTACAAATATGTGCGAAGGATATGGCATCCAAAAATAAGTTGTTCAAACGAGCATAAACAAAATTAGGAAAGAACGTCGGTGTGGTCACATTCAGTGGTGGAAGCGCGAAGCTGCCACTTAAGATTCGTTAATCTAATCCACAAGTAGGTGCATGGAGCTATGCATGACTATTAAGGAACCAACAACGAGCAGTTTTCTACACATAATGATACTCCAGTCCAGAGAAAGTCACGAATGAAATCAAGTGAGCTGGTATAGAAGCTTGCCACGAACATAAATGTAATTGGCACGACGAGGGAGCTTCTCAGGAGGACACCGTCTGCAGAGATCTTTTGAAGTCCCTGTATCATTCTTGTACGTCCCGACAGGACACTCCTGTTCGACAATGAATGCCAATGTTTTGTTTGGAAATCATTATCATTATAAATAATATTATAGGATATAAAAAGAAACAAAGAAGAAAAGAAAAGAAAAGAAACTCGAAGATAAATGTCAAGAACGATAATATGATCAGGTCAATATAAACGATAGGAATGTGTCAAGAAATACTCCACATTCAAAGACACTAATGTCTAAATTAGTTCAGTTATAGTCCAAGAATTTAAGGAAGATCAGTTATTATTATTCAGCAATCCTAAGGTTCTTCAACATCAATCAGAGACTCGTAGACCTACCTCGCAAAAAATGCCAAAGAGACCCTGCGGACACTCCTTCCCAGTAATAGAGCCGTGATCTCCATGAAATCCTGCACCTCTACTTATTCCTCCACTGGACACACAAAAAATGCAACCGCAATGTCGAATCAGTTCAACAAGCAGAAACTAAACGACCTTGAAGCATTATCAAATTCAGCATTTTATAGTACTCTGTCAAAAGCCTTCTTCTGTAAAGATGACAGCACAAATGGAAGTCGAACAATATAACCTGTACCTTGTTACAATGCGACCTTCTCCAGTAGCAACGGGCATGTATTCATTCCCGGTAGGAATCTTGGACCAATGAAAGTGAACTCGCCCACCTCCCCCACCACCCCCACCACCTAAACCACCATTGCCACCTCCAGTAGACAAAAGTGAACCATTACCGAGAAGGATCGATGCTACGAAGAGAAGAAGGCTTCCACCAGAGCCTCCACCTAAGCCTTCTACCTCAGCTTCAGTCGTGCTCCCCACTTCACTTGAGCTCTCTCCATTCGCAGAGAGGGCTCCAAATACCTCCAGTGTTGTTATTGGGTGCTCCAGAGAACCCACAACTGTACCAATTCTTGACCACGGGAGAAAATTAGCCTTTACAAACGGATAAATCATAATCTTATGAATGGATTAGTCAATAACTCGAAATTGGAGCTGCAGTAACAAGATGAAGTGAATACATCAGGTCAAAATACACACTAACCAATTAGTCCACCGCCAGCAGTAGAACTTCCAAGGCCAGGATTGCCACCCCCACTACCGAGCTCACAAGGCAATTCACTGCTACCATATGTTATACCTCCGTCGAACCTAGAATCACCCAAAACACCGTCGCCACCTTTGCCCCCGTGCCCTCCACCTCCCCCAGTCCCCGCTTTCCCGCTTCTCCCTTTTCCACTCTTCCCTTTTCCCAAGCCTTCATGGCAACCTGTAAAAAAATGAAGATGATCAGAGAAACGTAGTGTACGTGCGGTTTAAAAGCAGCGACGAGATCAATGGAGCGATTCACCTCAATTCATGCATGAGGAAACGTTGGAATGAAGAAGATGTGTCCCTTAATAATAATCGATTTAGCTTTCCAAATTGACAAAAAGTTGAAAAGCGCGAATATGTAAGAAAATAATCACTTGCATACCAAACAAAGATTCCCACTTTCATTGCGGTTTTCTACTGGAAAACTTAGAGAACTCACCCAGAGCAGTAGCAGATACGACACCCTCAGGACTAATGGTCACTGTGCGAGCACGCTGTATGTGCACAATACTCCCAGATACTTCCCCGAAAATATTTACATCTTCTACCCGACAAATCTGTTTCGGTGATCAAAACGTCCCTCAGAATGCTTAAGCATAGAATATTCAGCATGAGTATGCCTCTGAAAGATTAATCCTAAGACATTACGACCAACACGAGAAAATTTCATGATCGCTTCATTCAACAACAAACGAGATAAATGCTTCTTGAGTTTCACATAAATAAAATAAATTAAGTGCAGGATGTTATATATTGATTATAGCGCTTCGACAGATTCAAAAATACTGCTGAAACTAACAATACATGTTCACTTAATCCTTATGAATGGAGACCATCGAGCAACATGAGACTGATACAAAAATGTCGCCGACTATTTCCTGCTCTACGATTTTTCTATATCAGAGTGGAGGTTATTTGCACGTTTAAGCGCAGGAAAGTTTGGATGGATTATTACCAACATCTGGTTACCTTTGGATGCGACATAACCTGGAACGTTCCATTTAATTTCATTCACATGTAATACTTATAAGGGAGAAGTAAAATCTTAGGAGTACGAACCTGAAGGGTAAACGGTGATGAGGTATTCACGTTGCAATCCTCAGACGGTCTCAGCACCTCCATGGGACAAAAATTATTCTCACAGTACATAGCGGTAATTCTGGAAAACCATGAAGATCTATTGTTAAAGCTACTCTTATCCCCTGTACTGAGTTTTGACCCATTGACACGTACTCCTTCTCCCTGTAATCAAATCCTTCATCTAGTTACATATATACCTAGATGAAGGATTCCTTCTCCTTGTAATAAAATCCTTCATCGAAGTACATATTTCGTATAAATTATGTGAACATTGTCCTCTAGTACCATACACGTACGGTAAAAAAGTAGCTATCGTCATCCATACTATCAGACTACAAAGTGGTATGTGAAATGCAAGAATTACATCAGATAGAGATCTAAATAAAACTTACTCAGATTTGATAGATGACGATGATTTTAATGGTGCCTGCAAGACTGCCTTGGGACCAATCTGCAAACAGGTAACGTCAACATACTACACTGGACCCCAACGGAGAAATGAGACCTAGGGATGTTTGGAAGCTATGAGGCTCACACAATTCATCCCCAGATATGAGATGAAAGCAGATTAAATGAAAGCTGAAACGAATCTAGACATCATTTTCGAAATTCATGAGCACATTGAGCACATCGCTAAAGAAGAAAAGTGTTCCCATTTATTCAAAATATAGACACCAGCGATGTAGACACTTACGGTAATGTTATAAAACAACGAGAGAAAGAGACGTTGCGCTTTTATAGAGTCTCCATAACCCTGCAATTGCAATCTGCCTTGGCCGTGGACTCCTAAGTTCGCATTCGACCTGATTTCTGACCCACCCTGATGAACAAACTCAACACGAATCATTCAAGAAGAACGATTAAATCACGTGGATGAAGATGTTTATAATATAATCATGAATATGACGGATTTATCCAAAAATGCACGGGAGAAAAACAATTGGAAAATAACAGTCCTACTCCGTCTCTCGTGAATACGCAGAGAATATATGCTCACCCCTACATATGCGATGTTGCTCGCCTCCACAGTAGAGGTGCCTACCATCCAGTCATCAGAACCAGCTACTATATCAATTTTGGATTGCTTCAACGTAAACATTTTGGAGACCAGCCACAATGCTCCATTTACCTGCCTCCAGCATAAATGGATTACGATTCTTAAGAAATTCATCACTTTGAACTCAGCAGCTGATTCAAAAGGAGTATACATGGGCACCCAAAATATTAGTGAGAGAATCTAACCGTGAGAGTAGAGTTTTCCATTGTGTAATCATCTGCATACAGCTCGCTTTGTGAAGTAGGGATTTTTGCATTTCCAAAGTTGAGGCAGCTTCCTGACGACAGATTCACAGTTCCCAATACCTACATTTGCCAGTTTGAGAAAATTGTTGGTACTTTCATGAAGCCATGGTCTTCAAAGAGTTCTATAAAATTCGAACCGCTGACAGATCAATGAAGTTTACTGCAACTGCATCTTTCAGCAAGCATGCAAATGTTAAATATCAATATGCACAAGTTAGCTAACTTAATGGGAAGAGAATGATTAGGGCTAGCAAAGATTATCCAGAAAGTCTTCGCAGTCTTGTTTTTTCTTCCTCTACTGCTTGCAAAGATGAGTTGCGAAATTGAAGAGCAACTTACCTGAATTCTGCTCCATTGCAAAGGAACTCCAACCCTCGCAGACTGCTCCACGACCAAGTTACCCCAAAGAGGTCGAAGAGGGAACGTAAGAAATACTGTATCAGTTTTGGATTGCTTGTAATTATTTGAAACATACAATGATTTCGACAAGACATCGAATCGAGTGCCCGCTGCCCCCGCATTTTGTGGACATCCTAGACTATCACCACCTGAAAGTCAACAACAATTCCAAATAGTTATACATCTTTACTCTGCGCATTACGATGAACTACAAGTCCTATTAGCTAGATTTAGTAAATCCAGAATCCGACCTACTCAAAAAATTCTAAATTGTGACACAAATCCTTCAATTTCAACTAATTCTTCAGGTTAGAACATGGCCATGACCTTACAACCACAAAGATACGACTTCGAACCCTCGACGACAAATATACACCTTTGAAAACCACGTATCATGATATTATTCAGTCAACGAGGCAAAAGGCAAAAGTCTTCACAATCAACTCAAGATATCCGAATTAATATCAAAATAATATTTGAATCTACTACGAATGCAGCTTTAGAAGGAGACATTAAGGTGTAAAGCACACCGTTAACGAAGACGTCAACATCCTGCATTTGCTGATAATCGATGGCGATGCGACCTCCTCCGCCGCCGCCTCTCCCTATCCCTCCAGTAGCAGATATTTTTCCTCCAGCTCCTTCACTACATTTTCATCCAGCACAATTCAGTGAGAAATTGAAACTCTATCGTGTAACCAATCATCTTACACCACTTGATGGACCTTCTTCATAACTCTACATGAACCTCTCCCAGCACGCTCCGCAAAATATTAAAACCAGTTCTGTGGAGTTTTAATCTTGAGCATCTCAATCGCGACAAGAGGTGTCAAAGCCCCAACATTCTCAAGAGGTACTGATGTACAGAGTTGACACACGACTGGCTGTGCCGAAGAATCACCCCAGTAATTAAGTGACTCGATCAAAATGTAAATGCCTGATTCTCGCATTATTTTTTTCCATGAGAAAACGTCAAAAACACCATTCGCAACACTTCTGAGCAAGACTGAAAGCCAATGTTACTCACATTCGTTGCGCTTTGATCATGACACTTCCACCAGAGCCTCCACCACCCCTATTTCCTACAGAGCCTCCATTAGCTTCTATGGTTCCAGCTAACTTCAGTACATCATCCACTATGATGGAAATGCGGCCGCCTCCCTCTCCACCTAAATCAGATACGTTAACTTCGGTGGTGCCACCACGGCTTCCATGGACCCATGGCTTGGATAATTTTTCCCAGTTGTATGTGTCCCCTCCCCATGTGTTAACCTGGTCTTTGCTTTCATCGCGCTCACAAGCTGCGCCTCGACCTCCATGCCCACCTCCTGCTCCTTCCAAGTCCTGAGGCGTCCCACTTGTTTGAGCTGGAGGGCTTCCTGCCAAAGATGAAGCTTCGATTGATGCATGATTACCAACGGTCAAGTTGGCGGCTTGGATTGTTACAGTGCCGCCTCTAATGGTAGAATTCGATCCTAAGATGAGATTGCTGGATATTAGAATAAGAATTTCACATCCAGGCTGTGCACAAGACAGAGTCACATTCTGAAAAATCTCTAGGGTTCCCTTTCCTACTAAAGCGGAATTTGCTCCCAGCTTGACCGATGTAGTAAGTTTGCAAACAGTGTCTAAGGATCCAACACCACTCAAGTCGGCTTCACAAAGAAGTGACTGGTTCGTCAGTTCCTCATAACAATGCGCCTTGTATCTAGGCTGAGAGCGCTCACATTGCCGTGGATCATAAATTGTTTCCCATAAGCCGGGATCAGAAGCAAAGCTGGAAGAGATATTTGTAGAAGCCCGCTGGTAATCTGAGCTGTTTACGTCGAGGCAGCGTACCAGCCACGTACAAAGTAGTGCGTAAAAGAAAAAAGCTACAACCAGTCCTTGTGAGGTGAAAGACATCATGTTTAACCGTCCTCTTCATATCCCAAGTTCTTGATCATTTCCTGATTAACAACTGCTCCTGTGCAGTATACAAAATAGTTGACGATCGGGCTTTCCGAACTATTCTCACTACCGATCATGTATTAATTTCGCACTCCGAAGTTGGAAAGAGTTCAGTGTCAGCGATGCAAGGAAAGTGGCAAGTTCTCCATTGCTCCTGGCGCATAACTCTGCCTGACGTGAAAATGCGCACAATTCGGCAGCCAGTTGATAGAATCCCAACACTTATTGTTCTTCTTCGAGTATTTCTATTTCAGCAAATAGCCTAATGCATGCGCCGACCGCATACATCTTTGATTTTTATACTCATATCGTTCAACAGTGAACAGCAATCACAGCCGAAGTTACCTAAAACTAGAATTTAGGCGAAAACCTCAGGAACTAATCATTCAAGGAATATTCAGCATAGACCGCTACCACCACAGCGCAACCTGAATTCCACCACCTGACGAACTAAAATCCACATTACATAAAAATAAAAAAATAAAAATCCGGGCTAACCGCTCAATTCTAGCCTCCACTTCCTCCTGTTCCTCCCCAAGAGCGCAGTTACCGATTACGTTGTCACAATTCGACAAAATATTTCCATGTCCACGGATTTCTTCGCTGCGATCCCCAGCTCTCGGCGACATGCATGCTCCTAAGCTCCTAATCTAAACCCCGGTAACTCCATGAAGAACCCGGAAACTCTGCACAAACTCAACAAACTTTCTTCTAACCCTTCATGCGCAACTTGCCACTAAGAAAATTAAGTCACGCGCTAAACATTACACTAGAGCTCTCTCTCTCTCTCTCTCTCTCTCTCTCCCGTTTGACGCTCGCTCCCACCGAAATCAACAAAGATTTTCCTCGATGTCGTGTTCGCACGGAAATCTCACTGCGCTCGCTGAGTACCAAAATAAGTTGCTGAGTAAGCAGGGCAGGCCCTCCGATCCCGTGCGTACGTTACCACTTCTCCGTCGTGCCGGTGCAAGTCGGAGACGAGGAGGAGGAGGCCCAGACCTTGTATGCTTCTTCTAAGGTACTGATTGACCTGAACCAATGTCGTGACTATTTTTATGATGTGAAAAAGCATATGTATCTTTTAATTCATGTTAAAATTTTCAGAAATAATTAAAATCAGAAAGAAAACCACATGTTGTAATTTGTATTATTATTATTATTATTATTATTACAAGAAATGTAGATGCGTTTAAATTTACAATGTCATATATTGAAAAAGCAACAACTTTTTTGTCTGACATGAACCCACAGCAGAAAGCATGGTTCATAATAAAAAATTGAGATCAGAATAATTCCATTTAATATTCAGAATATACAATACGAAGTTCAGTAATTATCAAAATAGATTTGACATACACTTTTTCTTTACAATAGTGTATCAAATATTAAATTTACAATATGTATGATTTCTGTTGTAAATTTGAACCAATCAAACATGTACAAATATATGCAGACATGTGTTGAATATATACAAAGTGCCTTCATTAATATGCAGTAACATTGTGGTATATGTTATGTTTGTGTGTCTCAAAAATTGCACGAAGTAAGGACTAGATACTTAATATAACACTTCAATTTTATAAAATATGATATTTTTCATATTTTTACATTGATCAGAGTATACAAACAAGAGGAGGAAGAAAATAAATAAGTAAATAAATAACAACAACAACATGGAGATTATTTTGAACAAGGAGCAACCATACATACATACATACATACATACATACATACAAACAACAAAATTTAATAAAATGGTTTAAATTTATGATGTGCAAACGCACTCTATGATTAATTTATTAATATCAATATATATGTATTAAAATATTTTTATAATTTAATGATTATTTATTAATTAATTACTATTTAATATTTATTTCTAGAGGTACACAAACATATATTGAATAAATGAAGCCGTGCACGAATTGGGGCAAGGTGCGACGTGGTGGCCCCTCAAGGTTGCTACCTGTCCGCCCAGCACTCCACGGCAATTTGAAGCAGTTTTCCAGACCTGCCCGACTAGGCAGGGTCTTAATTTATTTGTAGGTGGCCCGCGTCCCGAAACAAAGAGAACCGATTTCATGCACAACCATGCCCTGCGTGCATGAACCTTGGGACACGTCGAACGGGTCGGGTCGGGTTGCGTGGTGGTGGGTGCCGGGGGGGAACCCGGCCCGGCCCTCTCTGAGACATCCTTTTGTCTTTTTGCGAACATCCTTTTGAGAATTAGTGTCTTCACAATGACAAAGACAAAAAGGGGGTTCACATGGATCGGGTCTTCTGGACGGGTTTCGGATCCCTTCCCGTCCAGTCTGGAATGTTCGACCGAGTCATACTCTCTCTTTACTGTGGGCGCAGTCTTGAATTTTGTGTGGTTTGATTAAATTAAAGTGAGTGTGAATGGAGTGTCTATGGGATAAGAGCATAGCTTTTCACAAATAATTTTTTTTTTTATTGAAAAATGCTCACGATAAAGGCTCTAACTTACAGACATCTAGAGCAGTTTAACAAATAATAGTAATACTAGTATTCTATTTAACAATCTTCAGTCTTTAGTTGTTTTGCAGTAACACACCAACAAAGTTTAATTTCTTTTTGTCGTGGAGAAATTAGTTTTGGACATCCTATTTTGTGTGTGCGTAAATACATACATACATATATATATATATATATATATATATATTATCACTCATGCAACAGAATTATACTTATATTCATTTATTTATTTATTTTTCAGATTTAAATCATAAATAAAATTATTTATTTATTTATTTATTTATTGTAAAAAAATCAAACATGGACTCTGTATTATATATATACTCTTAATCTTATATCCCTTATGAAATTCAACGTTGTGATACATATTTTTAACCTTCCATCATAGAGTCAAATATTTTCAACTAAATATATACTACTAAATTGGGTGCAAACATATACATATATGTACTTTGTCAATAGCTGAAATTTGATACTGCATCATATCCTTTTCAAAGAGTGTGGAATCAACGAGACTGATTTTCAAATTAATAATTGTTCACAATTAATTGTTAAATTATGATAAAAAAAAACAAAACACAAAAACAAAAACAAATGAAGGAAAAATAATCAATACAACAAAACCTACTTTCTTCAAAATTTCAATTCTGCAGCAAACCACAATCAACCCATATTTTAATTTGCAATTTAAATGCTTGTGCCAAGTATAAAAACTTCAAAATAATGAAAAATCGCCAAAAGGTCTTGATGTGGACAATACCTCTAGAAACAATAATACTGATAATAAATCTCAATGATATGTGTGGGCGTTTGTTCATCTTTAGTCTAGATCTAAAGACTTTTTTGTCGTTTGGATAACAAACACCTAATCCAAACAATAAATGTGGGCTATTAATCATCTATGGTCTAAGTCTGTACAGTATTCATCTTTTGAACAAAAAGATGCCACAACTAAAGAAACCAACTTTGATGACTCCAATTATGGACGACTACAATCACAAACAAAGGTACATCCCAACAATAAATGTGTGATTTTTATGCATCTCTGGCCGAAATCCGTAGAATGTTGATAGTTGAGAATGCCAGAGACCAACTTTGATGACTCCAATCACAAGCAAAGTCACCGAACTAAAGGAGGTGAGACGGCGTTTCCCAAAGGAAACAACCTCTCAACAGTAAAACAGAGGGAGCCGAATCACGTTGTGATAGCGGAAAGATTGGGGCTTGAAAAGAGACGCAGTGTTGATTTCTACAGTTTAACACTTACAACTAAAATTATATTTGGATAGCTTGCATGCCAGATGTCCAATTCTACAGAAAAGCAGAAGGTTGTCGATCAAGTGGCATCATGATGTAGAAAATTGTGGTCGACTTGAAGATCACCGCGCCAGGTGTGAGTTATGAATGCGAAGAGAATGCCGAGAAGATGATGTTTGGTGATGATGAGCGGTGCAGAGAGAAATGGGTTTTGTGCAGAAGCTTGTAAAGACATGGACCCAGTTTCAGAGTGCCATGCAAAGTTGGAATGAGGTCGATTGCTTCGCAGGCTGGTGTCTGCGATTAATGAAGGGGAATATGATCTTCTTGAATGTGGTGCAATTCTTCAGTTGAAAGGAACTTACAATCGTGGCAAAGAGCTGCGTTTCTTGGTGGGAAACGCGTCGATCAAAACCCGAGGTGCTTTTTTTTACTCAGGCCTGCAAAGAGCGCAGATATGTGGTCCGTGCACCCCGCTTTTGAACAATAATTCAAAGTGGAACCTTGACGTTGCAAAAGCTGTCGCGTAATTCGAGTTTCACAGGATATTCTCGGACTGCGTCACTTCGCACATTGTTATCACTATACCTTGGTGCTGCGATTCATTCGCTGCAGTCGAATATAAATTGAGACCATCAGCATCAAATTGCTAGCCAAATTGACTGGTGCGATGTGCAGTGTAGATTTGTAGAGATGGTAACTACAGGGCAAAAGCACCCACTCTTCAGTGCATACAACATACACACATGGTGCGCAGATGTTTGCCTATCAGAGGATGCTTCCTCTACGGTCAAGTAGCACGTAGTCTCCAACATTTTGAGGTTTCCTCCATAAATCCTATCCACAGTTTATCAATATCTCATAACCAGTCAATAATTGCAATAATTGTCATACTCACAAGAGTCTGAAAAAACTGCGGATATTATTGCTATGAGACTATGAAAATTGCACGTAAAATAATAACCGAAGCACAACAAGCGAAGGAGAACGACAGAGCATGGTGAGATTGAATCGTCATGTTTATTTCTTGGGTGGAGCAGCTCGAAATGTTGACGAGTTGCAGCACCGCTGAATGTAGAAGCATACATTACTGGTGTTTAGTTCTGACACCAACGACTGATGGTTTATTCACATAAGCCCAAAGCGCAATCCGTAGTTAATATTGACTAATGCTAGCGCCTGTCGTAAAGGCATCTGAATAAATGTATTGGCTCAAAAGAATGGTCTGACGTTGAAACAACTACTAATAGGGTGCAGGCTTGGCCGCGACGAGCGTACCCAGCATGGGCTGGCATACCCTATTGGCTTGTCTCCCTTTGCCTCCAGCAGGCCGCGCAATGAACACCTCAAGCTCCTACCAATGTCTACCTAATGTGCACAAAAACTTGACACTTCAGAACCGCTCTGGAGCATCAAATGCAACTGCACCTGCAATTGCACAATCGAATCGCTCATCCTTCCAATGTGGCTGCACCAAATTCAGGGTTGCTTGCGCCTCCTGGGACGTTTTAATACGGAAGCAACCCATGATTTGGGGCAGACACACGAGATTTTAACAAGGACCACCCACTCAATGATTTACACAATTCAGCTCACTTGCTCCCCGATCAGGTCGAGCCCGACTACGAGAAATGAGACACCCTGGAAAAGCAAAAAGTAGAAGTGGAGCCCGTGCTCTGTCAGCAAACTCCTCATCGCAGCTGTGAGGAGCAAGCATGCTAGTGCAAGCTCGTTCCAGTACAGACGATTCTTTTTCTTTTTCTTCAGAGAAGGAGCAGCGTTTGGAACAACTACAGCGCTGTCCTTTTGCACTTTTTTTAACGCCTCAAGACCAGATTCCGAAGTGACACGATTCAGCTTCTGCAGCTGGTCTTGAGGTTTAGAATCTTCAACGCCAGCCAGCAGGTCTGCTTCTGACGTCCGACCGGACTTCTTTGTCACCACCCACTCCAGCGAACTGCTCAACTGCAACAGCCCGGATATCATGGCTTGAAACTTCGTCACCGACATGGTGTTCTCAAAGAGTAGATACGGTATCAAAAATGGGAAAGACTTTGGTGACGGCAGAATATTCATAAAAGACATCACCGCTGGAATGTAGCAAACAACCCACACTGGCAGCTGGGCTTCCGGTACAAACATCGTCAACGGTAAAATCACGCAGAACAGCGTAAAGGAGTAAAATGGCAGAATCAATTTCCTCAGCAAGAAGAACAGGAATATCAGATTTGACTTCTGTAGACCCGTCACCTTCTGCAAATCCAAACCGAACACGAGCGTAAGAAGACCAATTCAAAGACCGTACTCGGCAGACCTTGCAGAGTAATCACCCAACTAAAACCACGCAACAGATCAGAAGGATCGATGTGCTACAGAAAATCACCTTGGACTTAATGATATCTGGAAGACACAGGCGGAATAGTTGCATAGGACCCGAGTGCCACCGGTGCTGTTGCTTCCTGTAAGCCTCGTAAGATTCCGGAAGCTCACACAGACACTACAATCCATACACGATCGGATCAGAAATGCAATGGGAATGTAGAGTCATTACGGCCATACACTCGCAACAACGTCAATTCCAGATGCCTTTAGTAATATAACAAATCAACGTAAGAGAAGGGTGCTAGAGCGAAGCATTACTCGAACATCGTTCAGGAAGATGAACTTCCAACCACAGAGATGTGCGCGAACTGCAATATCCATATCCTCCACAGTTGTGCGATCCATCCATCCGCCACAATCTTCCAATGCACTGATTCGCCAAACGCCAGCTGTGCCGTTGAACCCGAAGAAATTCAAAAAGTGTCCGTTCACTTGCTGTTCCACCTCAAAGTGGAAGCACAAATTGATGTTCTGTAGCCTCGTGAGCAAGTTCTCGTCCTTGTTTACAAAAGCCCATCGTGTTTGCACAAGACACAGCTTCGGCTGGTCCTGTGATCAGAATCAATGCCACCGCACCCAACCGTAAGCTAGGTTTTCCTTCAATATCTGGTCAGCAGTAACATAAAATTAAAACGAGAACTCATCTTATTCAAAGCGACGACGAATGATACCTTGAAGTGTGGCATAGAACGCTTGAGGAAGTCAGCTTTCGGTTGGAAATCGGCATCAAATATCGCCACAAATTCATAGTCTCTCACATAGTCACACTCCATAGCTGACCTCAAGTTACCAGCCTTATATCCTGTGCGGTTTTCCCGATGCCTGTAGACAATGTTCACGCCCTTCAGTTGCCATTTGTGAACCTCGGCTGCGATCAGCTCCTGTGTCTCCACGTCATCCGAGTCGTCAAGAACCTGCACCAGCATGCGAGTTCTCGGCCAGTCTATTTGACAAACAGCAGAAATTGACTGCTCGTACACCTGTCGCCATCAACAATCGTCACGACATCAAATTCTATGTCCGCCCAAAATACACCGCCTTCGTCCCTCTGTATAATGAAGTGGGGAAGAAAGAAAGAAAGAAAGATGACCTAACTTCAACTTTTCACTGAAGCATAAAAAATGCTCCGAAAATTCATTAGTAACTCCAAAATGCAGTGAGGCGCTTCCACAAATGTAAACGAATGAGACATTGTAAAGGTATCGGTCGAACAAATTAAGCACCTCTCGTTCATTGCACATGGGTATTTGAATCAAGACCATGGGGTAGCCTTTGTCAGGCATCTCGGGGTCATCAGACTCAAACGATGGATTCGCCGGAATGGGTTTAATCCCCCTAAATTTCACGTACATGAACCCCATAAACTGCGTTATTCTGTCTGCCGACTGGATCAGAAAAAGAACTATGCAGCTGTCGGCGGCAAGTTGCAGAGCTGGACCAATGTACTGCAGTCGGATGACCATCCATCCCATGTAAATAGCATGCGGCAGGTTTATCAGATTGACACCAGCTGGGGGGGTAAAATGCCATCCAAGCATGTGAGCGCCGTAATCAATGCCCAACATCACAAGCGCAGTGACCAAGAAAGCCCTGATGAACCTGTAGAGTTTTCCCTTCACAGGTTTGTCAAGTTTCACGCCAGATGCTTTCGGGGCAATTATACGATTCTGAATAGCAGACAACAGCGTCCACAGTCCTGTGGCCAGATATGCCACGCATCCAGCTGCTCGATGTGCCTTCAATAGCAACACCCACGTCAACTGTTTCGCGTTCTTGTTCCTCCCTTTGCCAATTTCGCCACCTGACTGGGGAGGGCCGTTCAGTTCTAACATATCCCAATTGGGATTTTCCATTTTAACTACAACGGGTGTTCCTTCGTGCTCCTCCTTGGACCACCAATCTCCAAAATCAAACCGAGGAGCCATTGATTCGTAGTACCAGGAGTGCTGACCCCTTCCGGAACTTGTGGATTTGGGACAAGTTTAAGAGAACTGTGAATCGACGACTGCAGCCAGCTCTATATCATTTCCTGACGAAACATATATAACATCCCTGAATTCTGGACGACAATGGCAATCTCGCGAATCTGTGCACAAAGCAATCACGACTTGAGATGGAGTACATTCACAAAATAGGTGACAGCATGACTATCTCATTCGAGACCATTATTATTGTGGAATAAGTGCACACCAAAGTTAAGGAAAAAGGAGGCAAATAAACATTGCTTCCATTTAATCTAGTCTCCACGTAAAATTTCTTACACTTCGATAGGAGATTAGTTGGATGTGGCACGGGTTACCTTCCCGAGGAAAAACCTCCATAAACACCCATTCTTGCTACTTTTACCCCTATTTCAGGTCAAGTCTGAGGAACAAGAGTCTCATCCTAGAAGAGGGAATTGATGACCACAGTTGTTTGACTGCAATCGGCACTCGCTCAAAAATCTGTTTGATTCCACAAACGGAAACAAATTGCAAGGAAGCGTCCACACGATAATAATGTAAACGGATGTCTAAGATGCAAACGACCCCAAGTAGGAGAGACAAACATTGCAATTGCCGGCTCGAAATCAGGATTCTGCACGAGATAATACAATACGGATCCAGCCAGCTTGAGTGGACCAGGAGCGACACAAGTAGAGCCGCAAAGAATTTCAACAATTACCGGAAAAAAAATATAACAACGTGGGGCTCACCATTAAGGGCCAAGCAGCACTGCACATTTCCGCGCACTGAATCCCTCGTAGTCGTTGCTGGCACTCGAAATCGGAAACAGTGTGCTTCGTGCTTGACTACTGCAACACCGCCATCAGTGAGCCCGAGCAGATCAGGTGCCGCAGAACAGAAACAGTAGTGCTAGGTTGATGATGCACACTGACGGCGACGTCAGAGGAGGTGGATCCAAGGCCAGTGAACTCGTCCACATCCAGATGGATGAAAAATGCGTGTCAGAATCGACAGCACTGGATTAACATCTGACACAGATGCAATGTGTCGAGATCCCTAACACATACGCCGTCTCAGCTGGTGGTGGTTAAAAGACGTGAGATCGTTAACAGCATCAATGCAAACCACCACCAAATGCTCGCCTCTGCGTCTCACCTGCTGTCAATACTCGACGAGAGGCCAAGTCAATGATGAGAATGCAACTGTCGAATCTCGACTCTTGAAGGAAGCGAAGCTTTGACATGGTGAAAACGCTAGAATCGGTCTCTTCAAACACTCAAAACTACCACATTGCCATTAAGCACACTGTTTCCGATTTACACTGACACACCAAATCCATCGCCAATGATCAAACATGTTACCTGATTACCATCTGGTTTCATGAAGAAAAATGAAAGATATACGCACGGCGAGTATGCACATAGTAATCAGTGCTCATTTTACCCTCACATACGAGACCCATATTCGCTAACTACAGTCGCACACAAAGGAGAAGCGTCAATGCTGGAAGAAATATACTCCAGCAATAATAGTGTCAAGATATCGTATTCCCAGCCCTCGAATAGACCCAATGCAGGTGCTCTAGAGGACACTATCCAAAACCAACTCTCAACTCCACCGCTACAAACAAACAAAAGTCGAAAGTACAACCACCTATCTCAATCCATCACATCCCATGCGGCCGAAACCCACTACACATCCTGTCAGCTGCTCTCATAGACATTCGCACGACCGAACCTACATCTAACACCACCTTCAGCTCCAAAACCACTCGAGAAAAAACCAAAAAAAAAAAAAAAAAAAAACAATTACCCCAAAAAAAAAACCAGAAAAAAAGTCTATGCAGCACTCTTCATCTCACAAACCCACAAGAGACTCAGTTCACTCCTCCCCTCAGCTCCTCGCTGACAATCTCTATTCACAGGAAACACCCAAAATCCACGCAGGTGGAAATGCAATAAAACTCACCTCCAATATCTCAATCCCAATCCTCCAGCGTCATGTTCCCTCCTCCTCTTCTCCCACCTTGAGACTCTCCCGATTATAACAAAGATGGAATGCCACTCCAAACCAGGCACTGAATGAATCCAACTGAGCTTGGAGGCAGCAATCTGGGACAACCCAGGCACACTAAGAAACGAGAGGGTGGAGGGAGGAATCAATCAACTGGCGATGGCAGAGAGAGAGAGAGGAGTCGGGGAAGGGGAGAGAGAAGTACGCAAAGAAGTGAGTGAGGGGCCGTGTCCACAGCCCTTGCACAGCTCACAGTAAGTGCTTACCCTCCTGCCTCTTAGCACAAGCTCGCCACTGCCCAGCCTTAGAGCCCTGACCCTACCGCCGCGGAAAACCCCAGATCTCATCCACGGAAACCCGGTGCTTATGTCTGACATCGAAATTCATCCATCCGTCGCACATCCAGGAGCAAATGGGGGAATCGCGCTATTGTCTGCCATGTTGGAGCATCTCGTGGCTGCCACGTCGGATCTTCGTCTCTCCTTTTGGGCTATATTTGGCTGAGCTGGACTCTCGTCTGGGTCTGGGGCTTTTTCCACCTCTACTTTTCCCATTATTCTCTCTTTTTTGAATTCCGTTTGTTGGGGACGCAGCTTTCTACTTTCGTATGATTATTTTTTAATTTATTTTTATCCTATTGTTTTGTTTGAAATCGTTACTGTAGCATCATATGGGAATTGTTACATCGATTTTTCAGCTCCATTTTCCATATGCAGAGTATCTAGAATTCCAGCAATCTAGTGGTTCTTTTTAGAGAATGATTTTTCTGTTCCATAATCAGAAGAGAGCCATGGCCCTCATGAAAAAAAAATGGTATTTTGTCGGAATATTCTATTACGTCTGGAAAGCAACCAAATGCACCGGAATCACATGGGAAACAATGGAAGTTAAATTTTATTTTAACCTATCTTATAACAAAAGCGGTGTGAGATATTGGCCCCCATCATCTTTCTATCTCTCGTTCCCTGTCCTTCCCTCTATTTTTATGCAGATGCTTTTAACCACTATGGTTTCCACTATGAGATGTCCAAAGGAAATTCCAGGCAGAACTGTTGCACAGAGACACTGGCCCTTGCTTGAACAGAACTGGTAATTCCCATCTACACAATACTTTCAATTTGTTTGGTGGTTTTAAAAATTATGCCACCTGGCAAAATTTTAGGGAAATTTTTATTTAAAAAAAAAACAAAAAAACATAGTTCTAAAATTACAAAGTATGAAAATTTTAATGTATGGGTGTGGGATGAGCAAAGACATTCTATGATATCCCATTTTTTCTCACATATTAAATATCACACTAAAATGTCTGTAAAAATCTCAGCTATTTTGGGAATGTATATTAATTGCATTGTGAACATTTGGGTGCATGCATATATGTATGCACAATATGAATTAGGTGTATTAAAACTATTGTGATTTGAAATAGTGTTTTAGTTACATAACATTCTCCATTATAGTCATTATGTTGATCCACAGTGAACATGTTTGATGGAATGGCTAAGTAACATTGTAACACCTTGTGAGCTTCTCATTGTGAACAATAAGATAGATTTGTTAGAAGAAAGACAATTCAAAGTAATATTGTGGGCCAAATCCATGCCTATACTCAAAAAACCCTAGTTCAAATGGTAGAAAAAACACAACCCCAAAATAGAGCACACATACTATGAGGAATGATTGACTTAAATCATTGTGGAATACTCCAATTTTAGACGCACACATGTGTTGCACACTTAATGGGTAAATAAACATAAAACAAGTAAACAAAGATTCAAACTCAAGCACACAAAAGCTAATGTTCCACATTGTGTGGAAAGTAGGCAACAATTATTCATTAAATATATATATATATATATATATATAACTTGTCTTCCATCCAGGATGAGAGGTTAATGGCTACACCACAACACCCCATGTTTATACTTCACTCCCAATGCCCCACCTCCTTAAATAGTTTCTGAAATATTTTTTTGATCTCTGTGCTATGGCTCTAAGTTGGGCTTCCATTTCTGGAAAATTATACATCTATGTAAAAACTTCATCAAATGCAAAGTTGGTTTTTGTAAGATAATAATTTAATGTTACTTTCTCTAAACCAAGAGTCTTTCCTAAATAAGTATAGATTTATAGACATCAAGAGGAGGGGGGGGGGCTACAGAATGTCATGCTCAGAAGCTATTTCCAGACCAGCTAATTTGATGGGGAGACATTATTCAGGAGATTGTTTGATTATGGTCATTTACTGATTCATACAAACATACATATACACACACACATATATTAATTTATATATATATATATATAGCAGAGCTCCAATCCCCTTGGGGTATGGCTGAAAGGGAGCTGTAATCCAGGGGAGTCTTCAGCCATTTGGATGCAGCATTGAGAGAAGAGGAGATTAGCATTGAGGAGTTGACTTTGGCAAGACCCACTATTCTTCTCAAGTCAATGCCCAGACCTGAACAAAGCAAAGCACCCCAATAAGGCCTTTTCAACTGGCTTGAAATTAGGTTTGGTGGCTCTGAATTCTACTACACAGTCATGAGAGACAGGAGGGAGCTGGTCCCAATGCTGCTATGTGTGTCCCAGCACTAGTTTGAAAATGCATGCCTGTCAATGGACTCATGGAATGTGTGTGTGAGTGAGTGTGTGCTTGTTCTGTTGACAATTTCTAAGGAAAACTATTAACTTATTGTTCCTCAAATTGTAATTCATTTGTATGTTGAAATTTTCTATGTGCTTATATTCAGTCATTTATGCTTGGAAAAAAGAAATATACTTTTTCCTGATATTGTACTGTGTTCTTCACATTTTTGCAGTACAAATGTGAAATATATTTGTACTGACCTGATCATTGGTTTGTTGTAAGCAGATTAATATAAGATGTAGAGGAAATAACACTTGAACATGTCACAATATCATACTTTGTTATCATGTATTCTGTTGAGAGTGTTAAACTATGTTGTTTCATATTCCATACAGTTTTGATAATATACAAACATATATATATATATATATATATATATATTTATTTATTTATGTATATAAATAATCCAGGTTGATTAGAGATTAATAGGGACTTTATTTTATTCTGAGTTCTCCTACACTTGTGTAAAAGATTCTGAAAATTTAACCATGTACTAAATTGCATAATCACTAATCACTGCAAATAGATATTTGCATCTAATTTCCAAAAAGAGTTTTATTTTTTTTATTTTTATTACCATAATATCATTATTATTATTTATTAAACTCACATTATATTTATTTATTACAATTTAAATTACGTTAAGTTTTGGGTGTGTTTGCTACTATTTTATTGCAAGTGGTCTTGTTTCAAAAAACAAATTAAAGCATGTTATGCTTATTCAAATAACATCATTTGAGAAAATATTGGAAACACCTAGAGTTGAAAGATTATAGAAGATGAGGAATTTTGCAATTGTAACAACAGCTTTTGATCCCCATTAATTCTTTTTCATGTGAGTTTATTCATTTAGATTTTATAATTAATTTGTCTTGGACAACCTTATGCCCATGTTTTTCATAAATTATTTAAGCATAACCATCTTTTGAAACATTTTTGAGACCTTAAGAGTTCAATGCCTTTATTGATGATGTGTAGTGCATTTTTTGTTGAAGAGATCTTGACACTTTGGGGGGGGGGGAGAAAGGTGAGTGGCTGCAAGTTCTAAATTCTTTAGGTGGTTGACCAATCAACCAATCAAATGTTTTAAACCTTGTGGCCTCTCACATTCTCCACTGAATATAAAGCACCTTATCATTTAATTACACAGCATTGTTTTCTAGCAAAGCATTGCAATCCAAATGCAGTTCAATGCAATCCACACAGCATGCACCAAAAACAAACGTGCATTACACCCACTCAAAATTAATTGATTGGGTAATTCATTTGCAATGGACAAGGTGAACACCAATGAAATCAATTGCAAACTACAATATAAAAGCCTCCAATCGGGTCAAAAGGAACAAATGCAAAGGCCACCCAAGTAGGAAGGAAGGAAGGCCCTCCATGCAACCGATTTCCACCTCCACAAAAAGCACCACTTGGAACTCACATCCATCAATACAATAAAAGCAGAGATATATCACCTGTAGATGGGGCATGACTTGCAACTATTGCTTTGATGGCACTTGGGAATGGGGGAAGGGGCTGTAGGGTGGAGCCGCTCATACTGGACAGGCAGGGTGTGGAGTGAGAGAGGGAGAGGAGAGAGTGAGCACAGGAATACTGTGGTGGTGTGGTGGTGGAGGTGGTTGAGTAATGCCAATGCTGCCCATAATTGGTCTTCTGGAAAATAGCTCTCTTGTCCTCTTCTCACCAGGCTGGGTTGTTGTGGTAACCCCTGAGCCAGGTCTCTTGGTGGGGGGTCCTTTACATGTGGGCTCCATCAACCCCCATAGTCTCTCTTTTGCTGCACAATGAGCCTTTGGTACAGTACTCTCTCTTTCCCTTCCCAGACGGGTTTTGAAAGATGGATTTCCCCTTCCCCTCTTCTGCCCAAATGTACCATTTTTCTTTTTCTTATATATATATATAGATAGACTTTGAAATGGAGTGATTTGCTGTTTAAGAAAAGTCATCAATTACTTCTAAACTTTGGCCAACACCATCTCTACCATGTCACCATATGCCATGGGTGTGGGATTTTCACTTGTATGTTCCTTTGTGTTTACTTTGGTTTGTTTTTGTGGTCATTGGCCTCCATACCAATGCAGACACCATACTAATCTTTGATTATGGAGCTCAGTGAATTGGAACACATGGGATCCTGTTGTGGTATGAATAATATATGATACTTTTTCTTTCCATGGACTGGGTGTTGCATTATTGGAGAAGTCACAAGGCTAAAGCTCTTTCATGACAGCAGTGTTGCCAAGCTATTCTAGGTTGAAAAAGAGGTTGTGGTTGTGGCAAGCCCCATCAAATGCGGAGCAAATTTGTTAAGGAAATGGTAAACAGTTATTGGGATTTCCTCCTGTGTACATCCTATAATTGGATGATTTATTTGATGAAGGCTATGTTTTGTCATGAAACTTGATGTTTTATTTTAGAACAATCCAACTTAATATCTCCTATACTCTTCAGATTTTTTATTTCCTTTTTCTCCGCTTTTTCCTGTTAGAAATGGTCATTTTTGTATTATTTACAATATGTGGTGGACAAACTGTTGGAAAGTATACAGTCTAATGCTTTAGTCCCTTTCACATGGAAACCAAAAAATAATGAAAATAAAAGAAAATAAAAGTATTATTTATCTGAAGTTCTTCTGTGAGAATGAAAAGGTTTAAACTTGAGCTCTGTGGAACAGTTCCAAAACAGTATTTCAACCATTTCTCAACTTACAAGAACAAAAGAAAGTAAAAACAGTTTGTTTATGCAAGAGAGAAATCTCATACATAGAATCAGAATGGATGGAGGTAACCTTTTGCTGTCCAATAGTTATTAATTACATGCATACTATGTAATGTATTGTAATTGCTGTAACATAAATAAATAAATAACATTGTCTGTGGAACCATGATAAGCATCATCACAAACGTACTAATATTATGTACTTATATCCTTTTGGCATACTTTAGTATTTTAACACTGGACATTTATGACCACTGAACTTTTGGGGAATGTAACCATATTTCAAGTGAATTTTGTGCAAAAGCAAGGAGGGTCAGTCAGTGGAGGTTGGAAATAGGGAATGAATAAATTGGTTATTTTTATTTTTATTTTCACAGACAAACATTGCAGCTCCTTTGGGAATCTTGGTTTTTTAGGGTTGCCATGTCAGCAGTGCCAGAGAAAAGGAGGCTGAAAGGGTATTTTTGCCTTGATTGAGAATGAGGGTATCCTAAGTTCGCATCAGTTTCAAGGCTTCCCTTTGGGCTGTTTCCAACACATTATTATTGTGGGTTTGTCTCCCTCCACTAGAGACAAACAATAGCAGAGCCCTCCTCCTTAGCTTACATCCTCAAAACCCAAGTTGAAGTAATCAAATGTAAGTACCCACCATGTGCAAATGTCAGTAACAAACTGACTAATCCTAGAATGATAGAATAAGGGGATTAAATGCTTCCCCATTCAATGATATCCAGTAGCAGTTTTATCTTCATTTTTCAGTTGGCAACAAATGTTTGAAGAATGAGCAGCTTGTTGACAGAAAAACATTTTGTGAAATAGCCAGTATTCATTGTATTAATAATCTACAACCAGCCCTGGACTTCCTCAACCTTCAAAAGGAATGCTGTATGCAGATTTCAAGGAGTTGACCATGCGTCTCTCGTATGTTTGAATCCACTCTAACCTCAACAGCAAGCCTTATTGTTAACCACCTTCTCACAAACTACTACAATCATGCTCTGCAACAGGGGACCCTATTACCATGGAGTAGAGAAAATGATTATGTGAAGTCGATCACCCTTATCATTTAATTGGACTAGTAGTGTTTCGGTTGGTGATCTTGAAGCCATGTTTACGAATCCTAGTATACAAGTTCCTGTTCTTTCCTTAGATTTTTCTTGCACAAGGAGCTTGAAAGCAAGCTGCTTTCTATTATTATTATTGTTTAAATAGAAATTAGCTGATATATACCTGTAGGTGGAAAGAAAATCCAATGAAATTTGAAGTCTTTTTTCTGTCACTTTCCCTGCCAGCATATTGCTTTTAACCCTCGACCAACATTTTGAAAACTTTAAATTGTTTGTTTGTCATTGCTTTGCCCACATTGGTAACTGCTGCTGAAAACTTCACTCTTGATGGCGCTGTTTCTTCCCCAGTGGTTCATGACCTTTGTAAACAGAATGGAAAATAATAATTTAATTTAATTGGAATTTTATGTGTTCAGCATTCGAGTGTTGAGATCTTTTAAGAAATGAACAGGGTAAGAAATGATTCTACCTATATATATATATATATATATATATTTAAAATCCTGATTCCCAAAGAGAAATAATTACAAAACCCTCCCAAGTTAAACAAAGCAGATATTGAGCTTTATTATGTTAATTGTGAGAGGATCTGGGCAATAAATGCCATGTAGCAGGTGGGTCGCTTCAACTTGTGAGTATTTTTAGGATCATGATGCTTGACATGCACTGAATATCAACAAAACAAAAAAAATGCTCAATCGTATATTGAATGATAATAATAGTGAAATTAAATTAGAAACCCAAATCCGTCCTCCACGTGTGCGCTCCATGCGGCGGGCGTGCTTTGTGTAGTTCCCTTCTCTTCATCCAGAAGCCTGTTAACTAGGGGTTCACGGCCATGGGCTCCATCTGGCAATGGGCACTCCCCGGATTTGCCACTCCAACAGCATAGACACAACAAGTGGATCTCCATTTGGCCGCCAAGTGGTGAGTTGCGATTGCATTCCTCAAACCCTAATTTTAAAATTTTCGCAGCCCTGGGTGTTAAGTTAGGTCTTCTCATCTTCTTGCCCAACTCTCAGTTCTTCTTCCTACTTCCCCTCAAAAAGACCTGAAATAATGCTTTCTGAATACGCCCCTAGTGATGCCTCCTCCAATCTTAGGTTTTGATGAGAACCCACTTTTTCCCATTTTATTTCACACCCTGCGAAGCTGATGCCAGCCAAGTCCACAGTGGGAACGACGTACA
The DNA here is from genome assembly GCF_059467195.1 of Physcomitrium patens. Classification (NCBI taxonomy): domain Eukaryota; kingdom Viridiplantae; phylum Streptophyta; class Bryopsida; order Funariales; family Funariaceae; genus Physcomitrium; species Physcomitrium patens. Next base: position 993,757 of record NC_143434.1, read on the forward strand.
CTATTTTATCCATAGGGTGAGAGCAATGAGGATGCTGTGGCACCAACAGTTAGACTCAATTGATTCAGTGGACTGGAGCCTTTAGCATGTCAATCCCCCTTGGGATTGTACTAAATAAAGGGAACACAGCAAGTAATTCATGTCTATATTACTCGGAGCACAGTCTTATTAGATTACCCATCAGGGGAAAATCATAAATAATGCAACTAAGCTACCTGGACAAACTAATCTGGTGAATCCGCCACTTCAGTTTTATTCACGTCTGTGAGGAAATTGTGCATCACAGATCAACGGAAATGGGTATTGGATTCTGTAGGTGAGTGATTCTCTGAGAACCTGTAAGAATGGCAAAAAAAAAGTCCCCCCCCCCCCCCACCTCGGTTCCTTGATTGATTGCCATAGCTGGCCATTTCTGGATTCTACTAGTAGAATGCAACTCAAGAGAGCCTTCCTTTATCCAGTGTGTTCCTGGTACCAAGTTTTATGGCTAGCAGCCAATGAGAGAGAGAGTCAGAGACAATGGGACTGAATCCAATCTAGTTGGCAAGTTGGAGGACGACGATTCCACTCCGAATTGTGTTCCCCTGCGTGGCCCCCCCCCCTGTCTGCCATGAAAGGAGGGACAGCCATCAGACTCATGCTGGCAGGAGAAATGAATGAATGAATGAATACGTTAATGGATGAATAGATGGACGATCATGGATGAAACTGTGCTTGCCATCTCATATATATATATATATATATATACGTACATTCATATAGTGATATTTATACAGGAGCTGGACATTCATACAGCAAGTGATTGGGTCTGGGGAAATTCGTGTGGCTCAGTCAATCAATCAATGAGTGAGTGAGAGAAATACCTCTTTAGGGTTTCAGAAAGTAGTAGAGGATTTTAAGGGCTTGGCTAAGGAAATAAAGCAAAGTATGTATTCACAGGTGTAAGTTAAGCTCCTTTGCCAATGTTACCAAACCAAGGGTCAATAATAATGGGGCTGCTGCATGACTTCTTAAAGTCTGCATGTTGATGTAAATCAAATGCAGCTCTAGTTCTTTTTTTCCTCTGTGAAAGGTCATAGAGTGTTTATAAAGTTTTCCCCATATATTCATTAAAGCTGGAATTACATTATATATATACACATAACAACTTTGTAAACTCATATAGACATTGTTTTGTTACTTGTATTGTATATCAGAAGGAGAACAAGTGAGATGATTCAACTTCATAGCATATCAAATAAAAGCTTCTAGAGGTTGTGTGGGTATTGTTCCTATTTCAGTGTTTTAAAGCATAGTCTACTTCTTATTCACATGTTTGAATTCCTGTGTCAATTTATCAGTATTATTACTTAAAGAAAATGCAGTGAATGGCTGCATTAATTTGTTATAAATGCAAAGAGAATATTGTCTCATATCCTCATTGATGTCAATGTTCATACTTAGAGTAAAATTTTGTGGTTGTAATTAGTATTGTCTTACATAGGATTGAATCCACACAAAAGTGTGACCTCTGATATAAGCTTTTGTGTTTTTTGTAACAAACACATTGTGTCACAAGCATAAAATAGCATACACGTATATATATATATATATATATAAAGAGAGAGAGAGAGAGAATCAACATAATTAGAACTTGTGATAATTTTTTCTTTTCTTGTGTTTTGCAATAAATAAAATAAGATTATTTACAATCTCTTTCAAATGGCAAAGTGTCTACTTGACTGCTTTCAAATGTTAATTTTCTACAATTATTGTCTGATTACTCACTGTACCTACAATAAGCAAGAAATGCAGCCTAATATACACCATTGCATACATGAGAGTTCCTATTGCACTTGCATAAAAAAAACACTTAATATTTTCTCTCTCCTACCTTCAATGCTAAAACATTGTGTTGAAGATAACAAAAAATTAGATGCAAAAGGGGTGTTTATTAAATTGATTTTTTCTATGCCAGAGCACATTACTGATGTTTTAATATACGTTTTTTTTATGATATCTAAGGTCCGTGTTCTCTGTACTTGCTGCAAATATTGATTCTACTAGAGAAATTTACATATTTTTATATTAAAATGTATACTGAGTTGCATATTTAATATATATATATATATATATATAACCAATACAATGTAAACATACACTATAAATATGGTATAATCATATGTTAGTATTTTAAATTTGTTTGAAATATGTAGATTAATTAATATTATTGTAAGAGTATCATACATTTATTATCATCATCATTGTATATATATATATATATAATTTATTTATTGTTTCATTGTTTTAAGTTTTACATGTTAAGTCAATTAAAAAATATAATTTTTTTAAAGATAATTTTATTAAAATTTAATATTTATTCTTAAAAGATGATATATTTTTATATTTTTATATTATTTTTGAAATAAATAAATAAATAAATAAATACGTAAAAAAATCCATTTTTTATTAGAATACAGAAGAATGTTCAGAATACCGAAGAAAGTGTATTTTTATATTGTAGAAAATCTGAACTACTACTAAACATTGTCCGAAGAAGTATTATAGTTATAATATTTTCAAATCGTGACTAAAAACTAACATATTATGCCATTAATTAAATTTGTCTAACTACTACAAGAACTATTAAGTTAAACTCTTAAATAACATCATCTTCTGAAAATTATTTTCTAAATCATCTTTTGCTTACTAGTATAAATGCAATTTTAATTAAAATTTTTGGAGATTTGAAATTATTTATAAAATAAAAATTAAAATATATTTATTTTCTTCTAATAGAATAGTCAAGCTTTCCAAAATTCCCTTTAGTATTCTCATCACAAAATAAAATATTTTGTATTTAAAGTATATTTAATATAATATCTATGAAAAGTATGATTAATAATTTATTACATCTTGAACTATACATAGATATCTAAGCTTTGATATCATAATTTTTTACTAAATTTATATATGATTTGATAAATGGTATCCTCTATTACATCTAAGGTAATTTTGTTTTTTTTTGTTCTTTTTTTTTAAAAAATTAAGTAATAATTAAACATATTTTCGTTTATAATATACATAGAAGTTTAATCTTTTGTATAGTAAAATCTTAAATATATAATATAATTAGTCAACATGAAGAAAACATATATAAAATTGAATTCAATAAAATTAATTGGAATGTATTATTTCAATTTTTTTTTTTTACATATCATTTAACATTTTGATAATGTTTAAAATATTCTTTGGATGATATTAATACAAAATTTAGTATTATTTTGATTTTGTATATTTTTATTATTTCATACTAAATGTTTTAAAATACATATTTTTTTTTTTAATAAAGCAGCACATATAATCAAAGTAGACTAGTTTGTTGTTTTTTAAAAGAAAACATATGTTTCTGAAAAAAATAGGTGGGCTTAAAGTTGGATAATACAATAATTTATTCCATTCAGTTTTTTGACTTAAAGCTGATAAAGGCCCAATTCTTATTTATATCATTATTAAGTTACATAAACAAAAAGAGTGTATAGATAATATTTTCAATTTTTCTTGTTGTTGATTTATTAATATTTGAGATTTATAATATACTATTTAAATTCATTTTTTAAATATAAATATATATATATATATATATATATATATATATATATATTTCCATGTTTATACACACACATATGTATCCACACTAAAATATAAATGAAGAAAAATTCATTCATTTTAAGATTTTATGGGCAGCTTGTTGCACTGTCTGTGCAATGTATATTTTTACATATTTAACGTATGTTATACATATATTTTTTGAAAAATAGAATTGAAAATTTATTTATTGAGCCTTTAATTGTAAATAATATATTTCAACAAAGAAATAAAAGTTAGTGAAAATATACAAACAATGTTATAATATTTGTTTCTATAAAAGCAATCATTATCTTTTACCTCATGTAAAAATTTCAACTAATATAATTTGTGAAAATATTTAGATTATACGTTTAGAAAGCAACTTCCGAATGTCTTTTTATTTTATTTAGTTTGATTTTCAAAACATTATAATTTCCAAAGGTATTGTTAATGCTTTAATAGTTTATACTATAGCCACCATCCACCACACTTGAGTAGAGTTTTTAGTAGTGCCATCACAACTTACCATCAACCACATGCCACTCACAATCTTTTTCAATGCTAAATATGAATAAAATAAATGAGAAAAACATTTATATAATTATATTTATATTTATATCATTATTTTAATTAATTAATTAATTAATTTTTATTTATATATTATATTATATTATTATAATTATTTTATTAAATATTTTTGAATAAAAAATATTTTATTATTTACTAAAACTTTAATAGAAATTTTTTTTTTTATTTATAAATTTGTGATTAATTTCACCAATATTTTTTATTTTATTTACAATTTGATAAAATATAATTATATTTTTTTATTATTAAATCAAAAACACTAAAGATACACAAATATATATATATATATATATATATATTTATATATATATTTATATATTTATAGAATGGTAAGTTGTCATGGCAACAGCAAAAAACTACCAAGATATTAGAAATATCCAACTTCAAAGGTTTTAATAAAAACAGGAAATATCTATGAATAAATATACTTGATATGTAGGTAGACTAGAAATCTCTCTCTGGTTATGTGTGAAAATATACATGTAAAATGAGGTCAAATATTGCCCCACAAATACCATGGTGTTTTTTTTTTTTTTTTTTTTTTTTTTTTTACAAATTCATGATATATTTTTTCTTTTTTATTGGTAAAATCAGTCTTCACATCTCTACATGTTTTGATCTTTTGGTTACAAAGCTACAAAAACAGTCTGCCATGCATTAGTACATGTTGTGACAGACACTCACTCCTTACGACATCTCCCTTATAACAGTCAATTCTGAACAATACACAATACCCACATAATTCAGAACCCATGTAATAAATGTACACACATTAATGCTGTATCTACAACATTCAGCAATAACAACTTTTTTATTTTTATTTTTTTAATTTTTTAATTTTAATTTAATGCTGCCATCCCAAGCAGAAAAAGTTAGAGGACCAACCTTTGCAAATGCCACAAGTGCCTCTCTAGTCTCCCTCTGTACCAAGGGCATTCTGTTATTAGTTTTAGAGCTTAATTCTGAAACCACTTATCAACCATTTCTTGTGCAATTTGCCCCATTACATATTTGTTTATAGTATTTTAATGTATAATGTCATCCACAGTTGGTACTTGCACTGCACATTTTTTTGGGTTTCTAGGCTACCTATTATTATACAACCTGATATCTATTTCATCAAATTATTTTAGAGGTGTATCAGTATCATGATAAATTATATTGTATTGCATATTGGTGTAGATATGACATTGATAAGATGGTAAAGAATATTTGATTTAAAAATAAAAATTTAGCATTATTTAATTGAGAACCTTAATAAGTAGAACATTGAATAGTCTTATGTTTTTGTTTTCAGCAGATAAACATATTATTAAAAACAAATACAGTTAAAAAAATATATATCTATTTAATTACTTCATGTTGAATGATTCTGATGCAAGTATTGGTGTTAGTAACTCTTTTCGTTGATAAAAAATCAAATCTGTAACTCTGTCAGAAAAAAAATTATTCTATAAATTTATACATCTAAAATATATGGTTTGTTTAATGCTTTGAAATGCTCATGTACTAACAGAACATATTATTTTTATTTTACATTATATTATCTATATTTGAAACTAATACAAGTTTTATATAGAACAAATATTAAGGTGTTATACAACTTTTTTAAAAATTTATCTTTTAACTTAATATCTATTCTACATTAATTTTATTATATTTGTATTAGAAATAAAAAGATTTTTTGTATTGAAAATATTAACTGACTTATTTTTTTTGACATTGTCTTTTTAAAAAATTATTTATTTCTATTAGTTTTGCTATTATTATAAGATCTTAGGTGCATTGAAAAAAAATCACATTTAATTTTTTTTTGATATGATACAAATAATGTTTATAAATATACTATTTACATAAAATAAATCTAAGTTATAATTGCTAAATTTATAAATCTTAATAAAACATAGAAATTAATCTATAATTCTCTAAAAGACATTGGATTCTAATATTTTATATATTAGTATGCACATGTGTTTTAAATTTAAAAAACTATATATTAATTTTTAATATATTAATATCACACTTAGTAAAAAAAAATCTATATATACATATATATATATATATATATATATATATGTCTTAATAAGCATTCATAATTACCGATTGTCATTTCAAAATATTATAATTACTATTTTATTTAATTTAATTTTAAAAAAATTTCTACATATATAAAAATTTATTTTATTTACTTTTGCAACTACGTATATAACATCTTAAATTATAAAATTAAAAGTAAAAGATAAATCTATTAAAATTGTAACAATTAAATACTATATATAATATAAAAATTAAATATAAAAGCATAAATCTAATATTAGTCTAAATAATTAAGCTTTTATAATAGAAAATTTAAACATAATTTTTAATACTATCTAAAGATATAATACAATTACAAAATATCTAGTAAAGATCTAAAAGAAAAAAAAAATTCTATAAAAGTTTATTTATTTATAAATTAAACTAAACTAACTTAAATTTTAAATAATGTTAATCAATAAAAATATTTTATTATAAACTAAAATATCTTATTATACTTCAATATATATATTTTTGAATCAAATTATTTTGATGATTTTAACTATTATTTTATTAATATATATATATATATATATATATATATATATATATATATAAACATTAAGTTTTTTAAAAATATAAAAATATTCTTTAAATATTTAAAATAAAGTAATAAAAATCTATATAAAAATTATAAGTAGTTTACTTGCATCTTGTAAAGAAATCACTTAGAAATTATTTCTTGTAGAAGTAATTGTACTAAGGTCATGAATCATAAAAACTAAAGGGTGAATACACTCTTATGTCATAGTAAAAGAGTAGATAATTACGCAAAAATGATACAACATAAAAAGCAAAATGACTGTTGTCAATGACAAGTAGAATAAATACTTTTGAAGTAAGACTAAGAATAAAACAAGTATTGATAAGAGTGAAGAAGGCTTCAGTCTTATCTCTATATATAATATATAACTATGAGCTATTTGGTTACATTTTCTAAAATCTTTGATATATATCTAATTTGCAAGACATGTGTTTAATGTACAATACAACTTTCTTATATGTGTGCTAGATAGCCAATTTGTACCACAAGTCACTAATATGTATAACATGGAGGCAACTTGTTAGTTGAGTTTTCAACCTATTAATCTTCTAAAATTACATATAAGATCAAAGTCATAGTTATGATACTTTGAAAAAGCTTGTCTATAAGATCTTATCAAATTATATAATTTTACTTATCTTTATGTAATTTCTTAAATCTTTGTAAATATATATGTTTGTAACATTTTTCCTTCTTCTAGAGACAAATTCCATATGGAGCTATAAGTACATGTTAAGAAAGTTCAAGATACAATGATTTATATTTTTTTACATATTTTGATTTTTATTTTCTTTAAAAATATTTGATAGGTTATCTTAGCCATCAATTGTACCTCTTATCAAGGCAAGACAATTACCTTGCTAAATAATTATTTTTGATGACTTTGTAACTTCTTTCAAACTAAATATTTGAAATACATTCATAAGTGCTTCTTGTCTCTAATAATATCACTAAATATTGAGGATTTCTTCCAAGATTGTGATATCAAACAAGTTATCTCTCACAATCTATTTGAAGAAGAACGTGTTATTCTTGAAGATCTTCATCTCTATTATATTGACTTGAAGATTGTAACAATCACAATGTATTGCTTGTCAAGACATCAAATGATAGTTCTTATGTAAAATTTACTTGTTGTTGATTCTTCATCCTCTTAGGGCTTAAAATATACAAAAACCATAAAAAATAATACATGATAGAATGTAATCTTTGTTGAAGTTTGTTTTTTTTTTTTTTAATTCAAATATTTTCTTGATTTTTTATCTTAGTTTTGATAGATATCATCAATAAAAAAATACCAACCTTTTTTTTATTATATTTGTAAGATCTTTGGCTTATTTTCATATGAATTAATTAATATCAAATCTATACTAATATGTAAGATATTTTTAACCTATTTTAATATCGAATTGAATGTAAAACTACTTTAACCTTAAATTCTTCATTATCATTCATATTTTTAGGAGGATGTAGCATTTGTCTTCTTCTTGGCATATTCATTATTTTACATGGCTTAAGAAAAGACATGTGGAACACAAGATGGATCTTTTTCGACTCCAATAGATATAATTATGCCTTTATTATTACATATAGCTCTAATAAATAATTTACCAAAATATTTTGCTATAAGATTATTAACTTTTGTAAAGTTAAAAGTATCAAGTCAAGCATGATATCCATAATTAATATAAAAAGATAATTATTTGATAGAAGAATATGTCATTTTATTGTAAAACAATTCTACTAACAACAAAAGAGTTATTAAATCATCTTAATGGTAGTTTATAGTTCATTTCAAATATGGCTAATGGTGAAAAGTTTACAATCTTAAAAAAACATCAAATAATTATATAAAGCCTTTAACTGCCATTCATATTTAAAGACATCAAAATCTCTCTATATTAACTTTAAGGTCTTATTGTATCCAAAATATATTACAACAAGAAAACCGTAATAAGCTTTAAGAGCATGTAATTTTGTTTTATCATTTAAAATGTATAAGCATTTTTTGAAATAAAAAAATATTTTTAAATTTAAACTTAAAGATATTATAATATTTAAGAAAATTATTTTTAATATCATGATTAAGAAGATTGAAGAAAATAATTTATTGAATTTAAATAAATAAATAAATTATTAATATTAATTTCATAGCTGAAAGATAAAATTACTTTGACTTTGAGAGAATGTTTTATTATTGATAGAAATTTTTATTTCTTTCTTTTGATGCTAGATAAGAATGTCTAAAAAGAAAATTTAACAAACCTTGTTTTTTTGATCAATTAGTAATTTCAAACACAAATATTAAAAAAGCCATATTCAAATTAATTTAATAATAATTTAAACAGATGCTAACATGAGATATTTAAGATTCTTTTGATGTGTATAAATAATAATTAGATAATCATTTCTCTCTAAATAATGGTGTCATTTTAAAAAAAAAATCTATAATTGCAAAAAATTCTTTATTTTGGATCTTACAATCCATCTAAGTTGTTAAAAGTTTCTTGAATAAAAAACTATTTGATGAAGTTTTTCATGTGCTCCTATTTGTGATAATATTGCAAATTGGAAAATTTCAATGTAAGTATTTTTATAAAGATGACTTGGAATAATTAATTAAATATAATATTATTATCATGGACATACATATTTACTCTAATGATTACTAAGATACTATGAATAGGTAAATATATATTAATTTGATAATATCTTATAGAATATTTTTCTAAAAACTTTATAGACGTGGTTTCACCTTTATACATGTTTATAGGTCATTGATAGGTTAAAAACTTAGACAAAAAATTAGCCATGTATCACACATGTCAATAACTTATGGTACAAGCTAACAATATGGTGTATATATAAAAAACTTGCTTTGTAAGTTAAGACATATGTCTTACAAATTGGACACATGTCAGAGGTCATATAGAATGTTGCTATATAGTGTGTAGTTAGATAGTATATATAGAGACAAGAATGAAGTCTTTTTCACTCTTATCAATGCCTTTGTAGTCCCTAGTCTTATTTCAAGACTTTATAGTCTTCTTGTCTTTGGGAGTAGCCATTTGAATTTCAATAGTACATTAATTTTGAATGCATATCTAGTCTTTTTGAACTATATAAGAATGTATTGAGTTTTTGGTTCTTTGAGATTTATATCTTTGATATTTTAAAAAGAGTACTAATTCATTATTTTTATCTTGTTTTAAAAGTGAGTGGACTATTCTATTTTTATTGTTGTATTTTAAAGGTTCTAAAAATTCACCTTCAAACTAATATTTCAGTTTTCTAATAATATATATATTTTTTAAAGAAGGTAGATTTCCCTTCTTTGTGAAAATTTTCATTGGATATTAGAGGTTGCAAATTATCCTCTATTAATTTGATTTATAGATTTGTTTGAGTTGTCTATTGAAAGAAAAATTATAGATGATACTCTTGATAGGAGTGAGAATAGATTTTCAACCATTGAAAATTTTTATGAGCTTGTCAATACTCTTAGGGTGGAAATTTCACGTATTACTAACATCAATTTTTAAAATGAATTCAAATTACAGAAGTAATATTCTAATGCCTATAAAAGAGGTCAATAATGAAGTTTAACTTCTATGATAAGAAGTTGTGGATTTGAAAGAAGCAAGTAGATCAAGTTCACAATTAAATCTAAAAAATTTTAATACTATAAGTATGAAGGAGACAAAGATAAGTATATGGGAAAAGTTCAAAAGAATAAGATCAAAATTTCAAGGATTTCTACAATAAATAAAGTTCTATCTAAAGTTGCATCCTTCTCAATATCTTGATGGATATATTCAAGTTACATTTATAGATGCACTTCTCTCTAGATCTACTCTTTCATTATTTGCACCTTTCGTAGAAAAAGATTCATAACTACTCTATAATTTGAATTCATTTTTTTTTTTTATTACCACATTAAAATAAAATAATTGAAAAAAGTTAACAAAAATTAAATTTGTATTCTTACAAAAAAGATCATATTGAACTATCATATATGCTATTGTCAAGGACAAAAACTAAAAGATGATGCATAAACCAATAAAATCCATGTCAAAAAATAGTAAAAAAATAGAAATTAGAAAATATATATATTAAAAAGAAACTAGAATGGCTTATTGTTAAAAGACAAGGAAACTTGAGACTTTTGAAACTAGATTAGAAGCAAGATAGGAGTTGACAAGAGTGAAGAGAGCTTCACTCTTATCTCTATATATACTATCTAATTAAGGGCTACATGGCGATGTTTTATAGGACCTCCAATATGTGTTGACTTTGTAGGATACATGCCTTGACTTACAAGGCAAATTTTTCTATGTGTGGGTCACATAGTTGGCTTAGTCTTCAAGCTAACAACATGTGTGGCACATGGCTAACTTGTTGACCACTTTTTTATATTAAAAAATTAATTATAGATACCTACAAAGTCAAAGCAGTATCTATAAAGCTTCTAAGAAGCTTCCATAGAAGATATTATAGAATTAACTTACTTTTATCTACTTCAAATTATTTCTACCTATTTATATAGGTAATTACTGGCTTATATGTGTATGTCCGTGACAGCTATTGAATTCTAAAACCTTGCTTGCAATATGGATTGAAATGACAAGGCCCTTGTTAATCAATTTTGATATGTGTTAAAAAATAACATCAAAGACTTATTATTGATGATGCAAAAAATAAATCCATTTGAATGATTTATTGCTCAAGCCATTGCACAAGATAATCAATCGTTTGAAAGATGCCAAGAACAAAGATTTGGTAGAAGAGGTATAAATCAAGTCATGGCAACTGCTTCTAAGTTTATAAAAGCTTATTTACAAAGTCTAGAACCTATAAAAATTACCATAGTACACTTTAAATCTCTTACTAAACAAGAAAGAACTCAATGTCATCAAAAAGGATTATATCTATATTATAGAGAACATAAGCACACTACTTAAGATTATCCAAAGAAGTAATACAACTACAAAATAAAGAGCATAGTTGCCAAAAAAAATAATATGTTGAAAAACTTATTTTTCTAGCTACAATAGAGATCTTACAACTAAAATCTTATATGATATCTAATAAAGGTCTTATCTTTTCTTTAGATCCTTCGCCTTATTTTACAATAGAAATTTATTTAAAATCAAAAATTTACAAAGTCTTAGCCTTCTTAGATTCAAGAGCCTTAGCTTGTTTTTATAAATAAAGATTTTATCAAAAACCATAAAATAATCCTAATTAAAAAAATTAAACATATACACATAGAAGTAATAGATGGTTATTTATTGTATTTTGGAGATGTTATCTATGAAATTATTTCTTTAGATGTAGCAACTAGTGATCATAATAGTTTAATAATATTTATATAATTAATTATCTTTCTAATTCAATTAATTTAGTACTATTATGATAAAAAAAATAAGATCTTTAAATAAATTAAATTTCTTGTAACCTTGATTTTTTACATAGTTTAGTCTAAGATTTTGCTAATCAAATAGAAACTCATAAGTCCAAAACATCCAAATCTTTATTAGTAGGTGCAAGAACTTTGATTCATGCAATAAAAGAATAGTGAACTTTCCTTATATATGCCACATCTATTTTTGATGGAAAAAAGATTTTGAGTAGTATTCTAAGCCAATACCAAGATTATTAAGATATTTTTGAAAAAAAAAATATAAATTTCTTTTATAACATCATTTATATGATTGTTCTATTGATTTTTAAGAAGGAGTCTAATCACCATTTAGACCAATCTATAGCCTATTACAAAACAAGTTGGTTGCATCCAAGAGATACATTAATAAGAATTTGGCTAAAAACTTCATATGCCACTCTCAATCTCAAGCAGGGGCTCTTATCATATTTGTGAAGAAAAAAGATAGATCTCTATGAATATATATATAAACTATCAAAGATTCAACAAGATCACTATCAAAAATAGATACTTTCTACTTTTGATTTTAAAACTTTGTGATCGATTCAATCAAGCAATGAATCTCTACCAAAAGTGATCTATAAGAAGTATATAACTTGATATATATTAAAGAAAGAAATAAATAAAAAACTACATTTTGAATCTAGTATAAGCATTTTGAATATAATATCATATCTTTTGGATTTATAAATATATTATTTATTTTTCAATATTTAATGAATAATATCTTTCATGAATTTTCTGATGACTATGTTATCTGTTACTTGAATGATATCTTGATCTATTCTAAAAACATAAAAAAATATGAACTTCATATTCATTGTATATTATAAAAATTAAAAAATATAGAATTATACATCAATATAAAAAAGTGTATATTTTACACTACTCAAGTTGACTTCTTAGGATACATCATTTCCATGATGGCCTTATAATGGATCTTAAGAAGGTCCAAACTATCATAGATTTGAAGATTCCAAAAACAATCAAAGCCATATAATGATTTTTGAGATTTGCCAATTATTATCCAATCTTTATTGAAAAAAATTCTTAAGTTGTGGTTCTTCTTATATGTTTGACTTATGAAGATAAATTAAAAAAAAAAACAAAGATATTGAAGCATCTTTTAAAGGCTTAAAAATATCAACTATTTTTGCATCAATTTTATATCACATCAATTTTTTTAAGGTATTTTTCTATAAAAAAAAATTATATCAAACTTTTCTATAAGTCCAATTTTACTATAAATACGAGTTGATTATAAGTTATATCTAGTAGCTTTCTATTCTAGAAAATTTTAAATAGTCAAAATTAACTACAAGATCAACAAGAGCTTCTTGCAATTGTCGATTCATTTTAAGAATGACATCAATATCTAAAATGTACTTTTAACGCAGTCACAATGTATATGGATCACAAGAAACTTGACTACTTCATGTTGGGATGTATTTTAAATCTTTGTCAAGTATTTTGGAGCATGTATTTTTCAAGATTTGATTTCAAAATCACTTATCAAACCAAAAGACAACAAAATTTGTCAAACATCCTTTTTAGACGTTCTTATCTTGCACCAAAAAGAAAAAGATGTAGCTTTTAATTAACAAGGAATTTTTTTCTTGAAGTTAGAGCTTTTTATCTTTGAGCAATGAAATCAATATTAATTGCTGATTTAGTCTTTCTCAAGTAAGTTCAATTGAATATATCTTCTAATATTCTTATTTATGATATTAAGAATAATTCTTCAAAGTTTCATGATACTTCTTATTTTGAGTTCAAGAATAATCTATTATATTTTGAAAGATAAATATATATATTCTAGAAAGCAAAGTAAGATTATGTATTTTTTAAGTTCGTGACATATTTCTAGCAACTAATTATTTTGGATACAACAAAACTTAAGAGCTAATATCTAGAGATATTTCGTAGCTTCAAATGTAGAAGGCAGTTAAAGACTTTGCACAATTATGTATCATTTGTTTAAAATTAAAAATTCTTTATTATTGACCTTGTAGAATTTTTTAGCTATTATCTATTCTTTAATAACCATGGTCTTTTGTTTTTATAGATTTTATCATAGATCTTTTAATTTCAAGTTTTTTTGAATCTATATTTGAGACAATAGATCAATTCACTAAAATGGCACATTTTATCATGTGCAAAATCTATTAAAAAAAAAACATCTTAGATTTTTTTTGACAAAATTTATTGCTATCATAGATTGCTTAAAGATATTATATTAGTTAGGAGAATACAATTCATATCAAGATTTTAGAGAATTCTTTTCAAGATTCTCAAGGTGGACATAAAAATATCTTTGGTATTTTATCTTCAAATTGAAAGACAAATAAAGCAAGTGAATTAAATTCTAAAGCAGTATTTGAGGTATACCATCAACTATCAATAAGACAATAGGACCACTCTTTTGCTAATGGTAAAATTTACTTATAATAATATAATATATTCTTCTACTTAATAAATATAAATATAAATATATATATATATATATATATATCTCTATTGCTGATTATGGTTATCCTCCATGACTTGATATCACTCTTGTGAGAAGATGGATTATTATAAACATGGACCATTTTTTTATATAAATAGATTATTTTAATTTCTTATTGATTATACATATCAAAGTATATGAAGATCCATCTTATATTCTATGTATCTCTTTTTAAGCTATACTAGATAATAAATATACAAAAAAAGATAATAAATTCCACTTCTTCTTATAGAAGTGGATAATAACTAAAGATATAAGATGGAAGAAGTCTTAGATTTAAGCCAGTGCCCAAATAGGTTGGAATATCTTGTTCATTGATATAGATATGATATTAGTGAATGCACATAAGGGCCAACTATGAATCATGAAAATGTAACAAAGAAAGTTGATTTTTTATAGATGACATCTATCAAAAGTAAGATGGGGGACAATAAATCTTTGTTATAAAAAAAGTATAATTTAAAAAAGAATACATCTAACTTTCTATTCTTGTTCCTAATTTCTATATATTTGTGGCTCTAAGAAGATGAAAAATCAATATCCAACAAATTCAACTTATAAGCTATTATTTTTTGACTTATTGGACAAGTTATTATAATTATTAAAATCTTTCAGATAACATAATTGAGATGTTTTTCAAGAATGGCATATCCTTTCTTAAATAGATAGTGAGATAATATGTATTTGATATCACAACCTTGGAAGAGACTCTCAATATTTGGTAATTTTATCAGAGATAGGAACAATTCTTATTGGTCTTATAAATATTTTATCTAAATGAAGTTACAAAGGCCTCAACAATGATCAAATAATAAGATGGTATGAGTTCCACCAATAAAATTTAATTAGTGGATTAGTTAAAAATATAGTATTGAATCATTTAATTAGTTAAATACTAAGATTAGAGAGTCTTTTTGACTATTTACATACTTATTAGAATTTAGAAGTATTTATAAGTATAAAAGTCTCATTAAAAGAAAATTTACAAAAATAGAATCTTAGTAAGTCTTGGAGGTAATTATCTTAGTTGGTTTAGTATTTTCACTCATTATGGAGTATTAATGATTAGTAATTGAGACCAATTTCTATATTGGCCTCATATCTACATATATTACTTACAAAAATCCTATCAATGATTAGTTAATAGTCAAAAGAAGCATGAAAAAGAACTTCGTATCTTTTAAGTTATGTATGTAAAAAATAGGGTTTTTAGTGGATTTGAATTGATTTTATTACTTAAAAAAATTACCAAAATATATTATTTTATGAATATTTATATTATAGAAATATTATAGGGTTTTTTATAATTTATTTATAATTTATTTAGGATTTTTTTATGAATTTTAGAGAATATTTCAAGACCTTGGTAAAATTGAGTTTTATCACCTTGAGAGCCATTATGAAGAAATGAAACAAGATTTGAATACTACAAAAGGTTTCTAGGCTAATTGGGTATTTTTAAACACCATGGTATAGTAAAAAATACAAAAAAACTGGTTTTACTAGTAGAAAATAGGAGGACTAGCAGCTAGCGTAGTCCTTATAGGAAGAGAGGTGCACAATTCCCATGTGGGTTGTCGCACCTTGGGTATAGGTAGGAAGATAAGACAAAGGCCTCAAGGCCTCTTTAGAGACCAATACACACTACTTGTGAGCCTTGATGAGGTTCGAACTCTCGATTTCTTAAGCAAGTTACCCTTGAGGTAAAAATTATTCACTTAACTTTTTTATTATTTATATTCTATCTTTAATCTATCATAATTTACTTGTAGTAACTTGGAATTATATAATTTTTATGTCATTGGAAAGACAAAAAAATTATCTATCTAAAAATATAGTTTCTATTTTTTACTTTTATCTTTTACTGGATGAAAATCTAGTAAATAGACTTTGACTAGTTTTGTAGTGTACAATTGCTTGATTGCACTTGTTTCACTTTTTTGGTGTTGTCCTTCTTTTTTTTCTTATTTATTGCTACTTCTAATTCTCAACACCAATTACAAGCAATTCTTAATTGATGCCATCTTATAATTTGGAGTGAGGGGAGAATTTACCTTCACAGATGGTCTTTTTGTCCTAAAATGAGACATTATCAATAGCTGAGAAGATCTATTAATTACTTTCAAAGGAATAAAGATCAAAATATGTGGCAAGTAAACTATGTTGCATCTTGGACTTCTACAACATGTGATCATTGCTCTTCAAGGAATTCATTGCAAGAAGATGGATATAATATCATAGACATATGTATTTATTTCAATGATTAATTAAATACTATAAATAGATAAAATAGATGAATTTAATATTATCTTATAGAAAAGCTTTTTAAAAGCTTTATAGATATAATTTCACTTTTATATCTATATGTAAGTGATTAATAGGTTAGAAATTTGGACAACAACTTAGCCATGTGTTACACATATTAATAACTTATGGTACAACTCAATAATTTAGTGTATATATAGAAAACTTGCCTTGCAAGTTAAGATATATGTTTTGAAAATTGAACACATGTCAAAGGTCCTATAGAACATTGCCATATAGCTTATAGTTAGATAGTATATATGAAGGTAAGAATGAAGCCTCCTTCAATCTTGTCAATACCTCTTTAGTCCTTAGTCTTATTTCAAGACTTTCTAATCTTCTTATCTTTGGCAATAACTATTCCAATTTCAATACTATATTAATTTTGAATGAATATCTATTTTTTTTGAGTTATATAAGAGTGTATTGAGTTTTTAGTTATTTAAGATTCATGTATTTGATAATTAGTGCATAAATAAAAGTTATTTTTGAAGATTTGATTGCTGCTTGAGCTTCTTTATTCTACTTAAGTTTGTCTTTATAAGTCAAATATATAAATAGAACTATAATTTTATTTTATTTTAATATAGATATAATATTATTAAAAAATTCTAAAAAATATTAGATATCTTTTATTTTTTTTAATATTCATTGATCTATAATAGTTTGAACTTTCTTAAGGTTCATCATAAGGACATCTTTTGAAAAACATATCTTAAGAAGTTAACATGAATTGTAAGAAATATACACTTTTCTATCTTGGCATAGGGTCATATATTTCTAAGCTTTTGAAATACATAATGAACACAAAGTTCATGCTCTTTTGTATTTTTAGAATAGATTAAAATACCATTTAGGTATCAGATAATAAAATCTTATAAAAATTCTTTAAAAAATTATTTTTTTAATATTATATAATATTTAATATATTTATTAGTATAAAATAATATTATATTTGAAATACCTATACTTGATCTAAAATGAAATCTTCCATGTATACGCTTCTTTGATGCATTCTAAATTATATATTTTTCATATATTTATTTTAGTGTAGATCTTTATTTGGTTTAATTGATCAAAAAAAATTCAATATTAAGGTAAAGTATATTTATTCTTGATGGTCATCTTGTTGAATCCTTGATAATCTACATGCATCGAAAATGATCTATTATTTTTCTTCATAAATAAGATAAGAGTTTTTTTTCAAGCTTTTGAATAAAATATAAAATTTTAGCCAAGTTTTCATTAATATATTTCTTGAATATAATCAATTAATTTTATAAAAAATTATAAATTTTTTCAAATGGTAATTGGCTTTTTTCTTAAAAATTAATTGAATAATCATAAAGTAGATGTTTTGGAAGAATACCTATATTTTTATTCTTAAAAACGTGTTGATAATTCTTATGCCAATTTAAAATTCTGCATAAAGTCTTTATATCATTAAAAATTGGTGTGGTATAAATAAGAAAAAATGATTTTTTTTTTTTTGAAATATGCTAAAAATCCTTGCACATGACAATAAGAATTTAGATATATTAGACTTATGACTTTCTATCTTAATTACAAAAGTCTAAGATATGATATGAAAAATATAAGATTATAAGAAATCTAATGTATTTAAAGATTATATTTTTTTGACCACAATAAACCAAAAATAATTGACTTGAAGAAATTGCTATTAACATTCAATATTATTAAACTACTAAATCTATGAGTTATTGCATTTAAAAGTTAGTTTTATGGATAACATGTCTTGAAGACAATAAACAACCATCTATAATTGTTTTAGGCACAAACTTAGTTTTCCTGACTAAGAGTATTTTTTATTATTTTAATAAAGTCTTTATTTATAAAAGAAGTTGAGGCTCTTGAATCTAGTAAAATAGAGGCTTTATAATTTTTTTGTCCTTGATAAGTATCTATTGTAAAAGAAGGTGAGGAACTTAAAGAATTAATAAGACCATTATTAGGTATTGCCTAAGATTTTGCTCCCTATTGTAGTTGGACAAATTTATTTTTTAATACATTGTCTTTTCTAGCAACCATGCTCATTAGTTTGTAATTGCATTGTATATTTAGATAATATTGAATATTATACTTATGTTCTCTATAATATAAATATAATCATTTTTTATAATGTTAAGTCTTTTCTTTCTAAGTGAGAGATTTAAAATATATTGTATCAATTTGCATAGGTCTTGGCATTGATGAATAAGTTTTTGAAAAATTAAAAAGTATTATCATGACTTGATTTTTTTCTCTTTAATCAGATCTTTGTTTTTCACCTCTTTCAAAAAAGTTAATTTTTTCATTTGATGGCTTGGATAATAAATTATTTCAATGAGCCTATTTTTGTCATTATCAACAATAAGTCTTAGACATTAACTTTTAATTCATATCAAAATTCATAAATGAAGGCTTTATTATACTAATCCATGTTATTGTGTTGTAATATAATTATATGGTTAAAGATAAAAATATGATTCTATTACAAATGAATGTAACTAAAAAATATAATATCAAAATACATATAAATGATAGAAATGTAATAAAATCTTTTATTTTTAATATTTTTTTAAAATAAATAAATAAATAAATAAATAAATAAATTACTATGTAAAATCTTAAATAAAATAAAATAGAGTAAATGAAAAAAATAAATTATATGCACATCTTTAGGAAAGAATTAAAAGTAGTTTATAATAAAGATTATCTCATGAAACAAAGATTTAATATCTAGAGAGGACTAGTTGTGAAACAAGGTCAAAATCAGACCCTATAACATATAAATATGTACAAACTATGCTTTTAGGATTCTTTTGTTGATTGGAGAGCAAGACTAGAAAGAAGATGGTTATTTTAGAATATATTTCAAGTGATTTAGAAAGATATCGAATTTTTTTTGGAGCTTTATAAAATAAGAGATATGTTAAATGATTTTGAATTTTTAAAAATAAGAATAATTATGTATATTTAAATAATTTATAAGTATTATTGAAAATATATTATTAAAAAACTCTGAATTCATAAACGTGTTTTTTTTTTTTTAAAAATAAAAATAAAAATTTGATGTCAACCAAAAGATTAGATTTGGTTGGATTAAGACCTCAAATATTAGACTTAGTGAGATTTTTTGTGATCTTGAAAAATCCACAAATTGGATTGGAACATAATATTTTATTAGAACATAGTAGACTTGAATTTTTATATTTTTGCTGCTTTAGAGAGCAATTGAATGCTTCAACAAGGAGTAATTGCTACAAGAAGAACAACAACTTCTTTGGAGCAAGAAGATAATTGATACCCAAGAGTATTAGGATTTTTTTTTTTCTCACTTGATAAGTTTGATTTTTTTCAAATTTTTTGTATTTATTTTTCACTTGGAGATTGAAATACAAGAAAAGCTTTAATCAAAATCGATTGTTGGATTAATAGTTATTAAAGTTTTAAAACTGCTTTAAGAATTTGGTTAGGATTCATTTAGAATTTATATATAATTTGGTTAGGATTTACTCAACATTTGTTTAGATCTACATTAGAATTTTATTAGATTTTATTTAGGATTTTTTGAGCTAAATTAAAATTTATTAGAATTTATTTGATATTTATTTAATTTTTTAAAAATATTTTTATAAGATTTTTTATTATATATATTTTTTATATTTTATATTTATTTATATATTATTTTTAATATTTAAAATTTTATTTTTTATTTATTTATAATTTCTTTAAATAAAATATATGATTTTTTAAAGATTATTTTTAAGAATTTCTTTAAGATTTATTAATATTTAACTTAAATTTGATAAGGATTGTTAAGGTTTAATTGAAACTTACACAATTATATTAGAGTTTTTAGAATCTTTGTTATAATAATTTCTAATTTATCTTCCATAGCTAAGTACCTAATATATTTTCACGCAAGAAAATACATTATATAACAATATTCCAAACAAGGCTTTAGAATTCAACAACTTATAGTTAATTGTAATTTTTTTTGTAATGATAAGAGTTATGTATTTGCTATCTTTTCTTAATTTTTTTAAAATATTATTATAAATAATTTTAAAACTAAATTTAGATAATATAGTGATTGTAGATCTATTTTTAATAAAGTTGTAAGTAAGAGAAAGTGCTTTCATATAGAAATGTGCTTACTAATCCAACTTGAGTAAATCCATCAAAATATTATAAATGATGTAATCTTAGATAAAACTCGATTTTTTATAAAAATCCTTGGAATTTTGATCTTGTTCTATGAAACTTCTTTGGCATACTAATCTTTTTTATACTTTTAATAGTAATATTTCTTAAATTCAATTATGAAGTTAATTTATTTTCTTCTCTTAATTATTATTTTTTTTAGTATGGACATTGAACTTCATTGTTGACTTTTTGTATAGGCATAGGAATATTAACTCTATGGTTGATATTAGTAATATATAAAATTTCTACTCCAATAGTATTAACTAATTTGTAAAGAATTGCAATAGATGTAAATTATTTCTTATTTCTTAGAAATATGATATTCTTAATTTTTCTTCTATTTTTATAATAAGTCACTTCAAAATATCTATAAGTCAAATTAAAAGAGAATAATTTGCAACCTTTAATATTAAATTAAAATTTCTATAAAGAACAGTACTATATTTTTTTTAAGAAAAAAATCAATATTAAAAAAAAAAAAAACATTAGTTGAAAGGTAGATAGTCCACAAGTTTTAAAGTACAATTAAAAAGTAATGAAATTCACTTACTTCTAAAATAAAAAAGAATTTTAAATTAGCACTACTATCAAATTATTAAGAAATGAATTATAAACAACCAAAAGATCAATGTACTCTTATGTCACTAGAAAAGAATAAACAATTACTCAAAGATGGTATAATATAAAAACTAAATTGACTACTGTTAAAGAGAAGAAGACTAGAAACTCTTGAAACAAAACTAACAATAAGAAAGGCATTGACAAGAGTAAGAAAGGCGTTATTCTTATTTCTACATATACTATCTAATTAGGAGGTAGATAACAATGTTTATAAGATGTCTAAAAAGTATCCAACTTGCAAGATTTGTGAAGAACTTGCAAAACAAGTTTCTTACATGTGCACCATATGGCCAACTTGTTCCACAAATCACCAACATATGCATCCTGTGGCTAAGTTGATGGCTAAATCTCAATCTACTAATTACCTACAAACATGTATAAAATCAAATCCATATCTATGAGGTTTCTAAAGAACTTCTATATAATTTATTTTTAAATTTACTTAGTCCTATTTATTTCTATGTAATTCCTTAAATCTAAGTAAATAAATAACTATATATATATATATATATATATATATATACAATTGTAATATTATACTAAAATTGAATTTTTATCAATATTAAATTTTTTATTTTACATAATTTTTAAAGAAGTCAATAATTTTTTATTTTTTTTATTTTTTATTTTTTTTGGAAATATGTTATATTTTCAATCTACAAAAGAATATAGTAGTTATTTGTATATACAATATGTTTTATATATTTTAGAAAATCTAATTCACTTCTATTAAATATAATTTTTTTAATAACTTCTTCAGATTTGTAGATCTATCTTTAAAATGTGATATTGATTTTAATCACTATTTCTTTATTATAAGTATATACCAAACACAAAAACTTCTAATTTTTTATATACAGATGTGTCTTGAATAATCTCTATCAAGTCTATTAGATCTTGTTTTATCACAATATTTAATTGATTTTTTTAAATATTTCATGCAAATATCCAGGCATAGTAAATTTTATATTTAAAATTTTTCTAATAATATAATATATTTACTTTTTAATTTCAAAATTAAATGATCTTGTTACAAATTTTATAACAAAGTTATTATTTTTTTATTAAAAATACATAAATATATAGAGTTATTTATTAAATACAATCATACAATCAAATAAGAATACAAGTTTTTTTTATGAATTTATTTAAATAATATTAAGAATATAATACATTTATTCCAATATGTTTTCAATTATCTCTAATTTCTACATGATTGGCAATACTCAATTTATTTCTTTTCAATTTTAACATGTGCATGTATCTTTTTTAACAAAATTCTCACTTCAATAATTCTTTATGGTACAATAATATTAATGCTATATGTCAGGTTTTATTATATAAAGTATATAAATTCAAATAAATAAATAAAATATAATTTTGTTAAATACTCTCATGAGGTTAAAGATTCAAAATAAAGGTCAGTGAATAAAAACAAATTGTTACATCCTGAACATTCATACACATTCTTGTTACACATAAAATTCAATTTATTTTTTAGTACAACTATGTACAAAATTCAATAATTATTAAATGGAAGATTAAATTCATTTAGATTGAAATGCATTTGAATTCTGAAGAATATTACTATGTAAGACAATTTATCAAAATATTTATTCAACATCCTCCTAAAGCGATGTCAAATATCTGTCATAACACTGTTTAGAATTATGAATTTTAAAATCCTTGTTGAATTTTCCAATAATTGTTTCGGAACAACACAATTTAACTTGATGAGATTAAATTTGGTATTCACAAAACAAATGCTTGTGAGTCAGTTTGGCTTTACAAAACATAACCTGCATGTGATGCAACTGCATGATCAGTAATAAAACCACCTTGTTTGACGAACACACCTTTGAATTGCAGGTGTACTGCAAAATTTGAAAGAGTTAATCTATTTCATTGTATACATGCATATCCTAAGTTTCAAGTAGTGTCAAAACATCACAACAGCCAAGTTAATAATTGTTCAATATTTATTAAACAGAATTGCCAATTTAATATCCAAAGTGACACTATTTTAAATGTTCATATAATGTCATTAGTAATCATGTAAAAGAAATTATTAAAAATAATCCTTGAACAAGAAAAAAAAAAAAAAAACTAGTTAAAATTTTTATTTACCACAATGTTCTACATAAATCATATATTGGATATAATTAAGTTTTTTTTTTTTTTTTTTTTTTAATTCAATCATCACCTCAATAAAAAAAAAAAATTATTGTATTTCTAATAATGTATTTGTAAAAAATATCTCTGGTGTTCAATATAAAATATGATGATAATTTCTTTTAAAATTTTCAAATGCTTTCTCTTGTAACAAATAAAACTTGAAAGAAACTTCACCTCCCAGGTTTCTAATCACACACTGGGTTCAGAGTTGTTAGATGTGTAACTGGGATTGATACCCGCTCAAGGGGCACCCACCAAGAGTTGATACCCGGAACCCACTTGGTCTGATGTTGGATTTCAATTCAAGGGGGGGTTGTGAATTAATGTTCCCACTGGTCATGCTGATCTGACTCTGGTCCCTATTAGTGTCCATCCATCATGGGTTGGTTTCATGGCACCCACTTCTCACCAGCAACTCTGTAAGTGTGTGTGTGTGTGTGTGTGTGTGTGTTTTTTTTTTCTTTTTGCCTTCCAAGTTCCCAATGCATCCCCACATGAAGACGTGGAACATGGCAGTGCAAACTTGGGAATGTGGACCAGGGAACACAAGAATGAGAATGAGGCATGATTGAGTAGGGGGCAGCCAATTGAATGCAGTATAATTGACAGGCACACAGGCAGGCAGGCAGGCAGTGTAGGGGCTTTGAGACAGCAATCCTAACTTTGTATCATAATAAGAGAGAGTGAGAAAGTAAGTTCAAGACATGAGCTTAAGGCATGGATGGGAACACCAAGGCTCCCTCTTGTTCCCCACCTGACATCCTGCTCTCATGCAACCAAAATAATAATAATAATAATAATAAAACCCAGAACTTCAAGGCTCATAATAGTTATTCTCTATTTTATTTATTAGTTCTTTATGTTTTTTTGGTTTGTTTTCATTCATTTATCATTAATATTATTATTTTCCTATGCCCAGCAGACAGTGATAGTGGTTGGGGGGTGAGGAAGTGAGAGAGGGGAAGAGATAGAAAATAAAGCCTGGCGGGTTAGTTTCGACTGGACACATGAATTTATTTTCTTTTATTTTATTTTCTTTTGAGCTCCTGCATTCTGAACCATCAACATTTGACTACTGAGATCTTGTGCCATGGTCCTGGGCCGTGACGTGAACTTTCCATGTTCCCAGTTCCCAGAACACTCTGCAAAAATTTCCCCCTGTTCTAATTCATCACAAGAATGTTGCAATTTTTCTATATTTATTTGTTTATTGGGTTTTTCTATATTTATTTGTTTATTGGTGAGGGTGTGTGTGACAATGCAATGACCAACGGCAGTCACAATGCAGTTGCTGTCAAGAGGGTTGTGTTTGGATGGGGCCATATTGCTAGCCTGACACTGCATTGTGCAGGTGGTTTTGAAACCCCTTCCAAGGGATCCCCAGTCAATGGCTCCTATTTCAAGGTGTGACATGGCCGGTAGCAAATTTTCACAGCAGCAGAATGAATGGAGAATGAAGGGGATCTATTGCACTGCCACCAATTAAAGACCCTTGTGGAGGTTTGGGATGAAGCTTGATTTGTGGTGGCCTGAGAGAACACCGACCTTCATCTTCTACCTCCCATAAAAGTGAGCTAGAAGTGCTTTAAATTCATATCAGTTTTTTGTCATTGGAGAATGCTTCAGAATAAAGAAAAAACAGGATCCTGGCAAAAAGTGAGCAGAGGGATCTATTCTAGCAATGAAGATCTTGGTATCAATGCCAATATTCATATTTGAACAAATTTTAATACTCCTGTTGAATTTCAACTCTTTTAGCTGTGTTGAGTAATTCGGTTGGACATATCAATTTAAAGTGG
The DNA here is from genome assembly GCF_059467195.1 of Physcomitrium patens. Lineage (NCBI taxonomy): Eukaryota > Viridiplantae > Streptophyta > Bryopsida > Funariales > Funariaceae > Physcomitrium > Physcomitrium patens. Next base: position 1,019,634 of record NC_143434.1, read on the forward strand.
TTTTAATGTTGACTATATTAGTTGTTAAATTTATTTATTAATTTATTAATTTATTTTTATTTTTTAAAGTTTTAAATCAATAATCAGTTCACATGTGCAGTAATTTGGTAAGCTTTAAAACTAAACATGTTTTTCAAGGATCTTTAGTTTTATTATCTTTAGTAATTGCTATTCTAATTTCTTCTTGAATATAGAGACTTTTTCATTCCCTTCATATTATACTTCTTTGAGACACATGTCACTTGCTTAATTACATTTTTTGAGTTCTTGTCCTTAATAAATTTACATGAAAACACTTATAATATGAAGCTTTTTCTTTTCTTAATTAAGATTAGATCATTTCTTTTTTTGATAATACACAGGCATATTAGAATTTATAGATTATCCACTTCTAAATTAATATTATTTTAAGATTTTTAGAAAAATTTTAAATCTTTATTTTAATTTATTCTAATAATATTAACAATCTTTTTTTTTATTATGTTAATATGACAAAATATGTTGAATGAAGCATGCACTAGCACAAATGGAAGAACAAATAAAGTACCCCATGCTTGCAATGCATCAATTTAATTCTATACCACAAAAATATTGCTTTTTAGCAAAGTTTTCATCATTGCATAGAGAATATGATGCAATTTGTGGTATAACCAATAATATTTATATTTTTCATCAAAGAAATCCTTTAATATTACTATATGCTTTATAAATTTAAAAACTTGCAATTAATATAAAGTGGGATAATGTTGCACTTATCAACCAATTTTTATAATTGACATCTCATGTTGACAACTTAGACTTGATTTTGGATGATGGAACACCATCTATAGATTATTATATCTTGATGCTAGATGTTTGGAACACTTTTGTATGAGAGCTATAATATAAGGTAATGGTGATCCATTATCCTTTATAAAACTATTTGTATGTGACCAAATTAAGGCTGCATTGTTTAATTAATAATATTTTGTTTTATTTTTATTTTTATTTTTATGTTGGTTGAATATAATTATATTTAATATTATTTGTAGAATAAATAAAAGATGAATCAATGTATTCTTACTACTTACAATTTTTTTTGAATATTGTATCACAATATGGTATCACAAAATTAGTAGGTGCCAATCAAATTCACATCAATAAAATTCTAAAACTATTTCTATTAACAATCATAAATGCCAAGTTTTTTTTTGTCATTTTTTATAATATGATTGAATAAGAATAAATTTATATTTTACTATGATATAATTAAAAAAATATATTCCAATGAAAAATTAAAAAAAGGATATTTCTTAAGGTGATTTAATAGGTGACATTACTTTCTATAATAATGAATGTATTCATGATGTAAAAGATAGTTTTGCATGTTTTGTAAAATACAATAGACAAATAAATTATTGATATAGTAAAAAAATATATTTAAAGTTTTGATATTTAAAATAAGTAAAGAATATATTTTTAAATTTAATTCTTTGTAAATAATATATATATATATATATATATATATTATATTATATTTAGTAGTTTTTTTTGAATTTTTTGAAATTAATATCGTAATTAACTTTGGATTTAAAATCAAAGGTATGAAAGAAATGTAAAGTTTTAAATAACTGATTTTATATTTATTAAAAATTAATAGTATTTTTTTCAAAAGAAATATTATTTCATTATTTGCTAATCATTTTTTCTAAGAAACTAATATTTGTTATCAGAGCAGCTCTTTGATCCAAAACTTTAAAGAATGTTCAAGAAAAAATTCCTTCCACTACTCCACAAACTATAGAATAAATTTAAAATTTACAAATTTATATATAAGCAATTCAAAATAAAAATATAATGGAATGTTGTCACAAAAGTTTCTTTCTCCTCAAATAAACAAAGAAATATAGAAGTTAGACCAAAGAACAATTCCAATGACTATAATGGCTATTGTTTAGTATAAAATGGATGATTTGTTAGAATTATTTATAAACTAAAAATATCTAAAATTTTAAAAATTCTTATGTGTTCGAAAAGAAGCAGTACAAGTTTATGCATGATAAGACATTGTTGAATTGTAATACGACTAAATGGTAAAAGATAAATATATAGATTCTATTACAGAAGAGACTAATTTAAAAATATAGTAACAAAAGATAAGTAAATGATAGAGAGGTAGTAAAAAATTTTAGTGCTAATTATTTTTATATAGAAATGGCTTCTATTTACTTTGTACGACCATAAATAAGGAAAAAAAAAAGATTGAAAAAATTAATAATGCATGCATCTTAAAGAAAGAATTAAAGATTGTTTGTACAAATAAATAATCTTAAGATTATTATAGCTCAAGTGAGTTGGAGACTTAGAAATAGGAATTTAAAGAACCAATAAAGGATTTTAAGATTTATAATAATTTTTCAACTGGATTAAAATAAAATTTTGTGCACTTGTAGCAAACTTGATTTCCAACAATTGTATGCAATTTGATAGCAATTGGAATAAAAAATATTAAAATATTGATATTGAAAAATCAACATTAAGGTTAGAAAATAATATTGGCCAAAACTTGAGCGGATTATTATGTTTTTTTTTTTTATTTATTTATTTATTTATTTATTTAGAAAGTTTAATCTTTTATAAATTTGTTATCTATGTTTTCAACATAATAAAATTATATAAGATTTTAGTCAAAATCAATAGTTAAATTATTAGTTATTGAGGTTTTAATTTGCTATAAGTTTTATTGAAGGTTTACTTAAGATTACTGAAGATTTTATTAAGGCTTTGGTTAGAATTTGATTTGGGTTTACTTAGGATTTGTTTAGGATTTGATCGTGATTTAAAAAAAAATTTATTAGATTTTTTTTAGGATTTTATAAGAATTATTTAGGATTAGGTTATAATTTGTTTAAGATTTGGTTATAATTTTGTTTGAATTTATTTAAGATTTACTTAAATTGTTTTTGGTATTTTTTAAAGATTTTTTTTATTATTTTAAAATAATTTCTTCAGAATATCTTCATAAATATTTTAGAATTTTTAATGATTCTTGTGATAAGTTGGATTATAATAAATTTAAACCAAGTTCTATTTATATTTATATTAATTCAATTGCATATTAATAATACCTATTGGATTGTATAAAAATACATCTTTTGTTTTATGTTTATCTTTTTGAATCATATAAGACAATAGATATATAAAAAAAATAGACATATGTGACTCCTTATTAAAACTAAAGAGGTCTTTGATTTAAAATGAAGTAGGTTAGAATATCTTGTATATAAGTGTAGTATCATATACTCATACAACTATATGGTAAAAGATAAAAAAAGTATGGATTTTATTATAGAAGATTCTAGTAGAAAGATATAGTAGCAAAATTGGGATAAATAATAGGAAGGTAGTAAAAACTTGTAGTCTTAATATTGCCTTTTTGTAGAGGAGACTTCTACTTAATTTATAAGGGCATTTATGAACCAAATAAAAGTAGATTAGATAATTAAATAATATAGTTACTTTTAGAAAAAAATAAAAATAAAAATTAGAAAAATATTCCTAAAAATACCAAGAATTGTTATTCAGAGAGGGCCAATTGTGAACTAGGATTAAAATCAGACCCTAAGGCACAAAACTACACATTGATGGCAATTTTGGAGTTCTTTGGTTGATTAGAGAGTGAATTTTGAGAGTAGACTTATAAAGAGATTTTTAGAAGTTAGTTTTATATGATTTGATGACATATTTAGTTTTTAAGGGCTTTTCAAAGTGAGAAATGTACTTAATTGTTTTGGATTTTGAAAAATAAAATGAGTTTACAAATTTAAGAATTTTGTGAGTTGTGTAGTAAATTTATAAATGAAAATTCGTGAGGATGTTATTATACTTGTTATTAATCTATTTGATTTTTTTTGTATTAATCAAACAATTAAATCAAAGGATATGAGAGTTTTGTCAAGTTAGGATCTTGGGTACTTGAAATTTAGGATTGGTGAGGATTTTTGTAATCTTGCAAAAGCTGCCTATTTAATGGAAGCCAAAATTGGTGAGGGCTATTTGAACTTAGAAATCCACATACCAGCTGATTTTTGGAAGTAATTGAATTGTTCAAAAAGGAAAAATCATTGTTGAAAATTCAACATTTGAGTTGGAAATAGAAGAGGGCTGACACTTGAGAGGGTTGAGAGGTTTGAGAGCTTTTTTTTTGAATTAGTGAATTTTATTTTCTTCAAATTTTTTGTACTTGTTAATTACTTGTAGATTGAAGTATGAGTGAAATTTTGGATGAGATCAATGGTATGTTTAATTTTATGGAGATTTTAAAAAAACTATAAGAATTGGTTAAGATTTACTAAAGATTTTTTTGAAGTTATTTAGGATTTTATTTAGAGTTTAGGATTTGATTAGGATTTAAAGTGTACTTTATAAATATCTTTTAGAACTTCATTAAGATTTAATTATTATTTTGATTAGGATTTATATAGAATTTTATTAGAAATTATTAAAAATTTTACTAGGATTTTTTTAGGATTATATTAAAGTTTGATTATTTTTTAAATATATATATTTTTTATTTTTAGTATTTTTAAAGATTTTTAAAAAATTTTAAAATAGTTTTTATGGTTTTTTAAAATAGTTACTTAATTATTTTTTTAAAATTAATTTATAAATTATTTATATTTTATTAATAATTTATTTTAAATTAATTTTGAATTAATTAAAATTTGATTATATTTTTTAAAGATTAATTAGAATTCTTTCAAAATTCTATTAAATTTGGTAGGATTTTGTTGTTTTTTTCATTTATCTTCTACAACTATGTGTGGAGTGTATTTTCAAGCAAGAATTCGTATTTTAAAATATATTTGGTGAATTTGATGTAATAGCTTGAAGTGAAAGATATTTGGATTTTTTTTTTCTTTATTTGAATTATAAAAAAGAAAGACAAGAGAGTAAAAAGAGGAATTATGGATGATACTTCAATTAGAGCTTCAAGTGGAGTTGGAAATTAAAGCTATAAGTAGAGGTATCAATGGAAGACATGGTATTTATTTTGATCCTAATTCTATAAGTATGTTTGAAGTTTTTGTTTTATTTATGCAATAGCCATTAATTAAAGATTACAAAGAAGATATGAAAAACAAGGCTTTACAAACAATTGTTGATAAAACTAATCAATTCAAAAGAAAAGATATTACAAGGTATTTAAGATATGTTAAAGAAATGGAATTGAAGCATGTTTTTGAAAAGGAGATGGTTTAATTATTTGAATTAACTTGTGCTTCAAAAATAAAAAATCATATAAAGTACATTATAAGATATTTTGGACATTCATTGAAGAAACATTTTCGAGCATTAAAAGATGAAATTTTCTTTGAAGATAGTAATTGGATTACATAAAAGTCATTTTTTGAATGGATTAAAAGACCTAAAAATGATATTCAAGCAAAAAAGTTATTAAGAGAGTTTAAAAGAGAATATTTTCATTTATTAAAGAAAGAAAAGCAGTTATTAGATCTAAGCAAAGTGTAATTATTTCTTCAAGCTGTTGATAAAGAATTACAAGAAAAATTGGAGTATAAGTTATGGTACCAAGCTGGATGATGATTTCAATGGAAGTATAGAAATAAGTGCATTTTTTACTTCTACTATTTCTACAATGTAAAAAAAAATGCCTTAAAAAGTACTATTAAAAACTACTACTATAATATATAGTCCAATATTTTGAAAAGATTTTATAGAGATTCTTTCAATTCATGCACATGTTGCTAAGAATCAATATAAAGCCTTGATAGAAGAAAAGAGAAGAAATATTTTTGGTGATATAAGAGAAGAAAATTCTTCTAAAAGATAAATTCAAGGAAATAAGATAAATGTCTTTTTACAAAATAGACTTTTATTTTTTTTGTAGGACCATAAATAAGGCAAAACAAGATAGATTAGAAAAATAAGAATGTAGGCATATGTATAAAGGAGTTAGGAGTTTATTTTAATAAAATTACCTTAAAAAAAAATAATTGACATTTAAAAAGGACAGATTGCCAACTAGGAACAAAATCAAACCTCAAGGCATAAAATCAAACACTTATGACAACTCTAGAGATTCTTTTGGAAAAAAAAAATAGGATTTTGAGAAAAGACTTTATGAAATTTTTTTGAGAATTTGTTTTAGGCATATTGAGTTTGTAATGACTTTTTAAGAACTTTGCAATGTCAAGGTTGTTTTCGATGAATCAAGTTTTATAAAATAAAAAAATAAAATAAAAAAGGATATACATTTGGAAGAATTTTATGAGTTTGGATGTAGATCTATGGATGATAATTTGTAGATTTGTGATCATAGTTGTTTTTATTATGTGGTGTAAATTTAAGTATGATTAAATAATTGAATTGAGGGCTTTTAAAATTTAAATAGATTGAGGTCTTAGAAATGGGATTTAAAGATCAATGAAGGGTTTTTTTAGATCTTTAGCAATTTTTCAATTGGATTGAGATGAAATTTATATATATAAGTAATAAACTTGATTTTTAACATATATGTGAATTTTGAAAGGTATTTAATAGTGGAATTGACCGATTTTGGCTCAAAATGATTGACATCATGATAAGAGAAGGAGGCCAATTAATATCCAAACAGATTTTAGGATTTATCTTCTATTTGATAAGTTTAATTTTCTTAAATTTTTTTGTACTTATTGCTAGCTTAGTTGTTGAGATGTATGAAAAAATTGAATTGAAATCAATAGTTTGATTGTTAAGTTGTAGAGGTTTCAATCTACCATAAGATTTAATGAGAATTTTTTTAAAATTTAAGATTTTAAGATTTAGGATTTTATTAAGATTTTTCTAAAATTTTATTAGAATTTATCAAGGATTTGTTTAGAATTTGATTAGGATTTCATTAGAATTTATTAAATATTTGATTAGGATTTATTAAGAATTTTATTTGAATTTGTTTAGGATTTGATTAAAGTTTGTCTAAGATTTTTTTAGGATTTTTCTAGGATTTGCTTAAAATTTGATTAAAATTCAATTAAAATCTATTTAGGATTTATTTTTTATTTTATTTTAATATATTTAAAATTTTAATTGAACTTGATCAATTTTTGATTATATTTATTAATATTTAATTATAATTTATATATGATTATATTAGAGTTATTAGAATTTATTGTTGTAATTTCCTTTTGCCTTCCATAGTTAGGTGCCTGGTGCATTTTCAAGTAAAACTTCATATAATAAAATAGTAATTTTATAAGAATTATCTACAAATGATACTTCAAAAATATTAGAAGAAAAAACAAAGGAGACAAAAGATAATAGTAAATCAATAGCTTATAAATTACTCTTTGATATTGAAGTAGTAAAAAAATTGAAAAGAATATTAAAAGAATGTGTATTAAATGCTAAGGTGAACTTCATATTAAATTTTTTTTTAAGAATTAGAAAGAAAGACTTTCATGTTTTTATTACTAATAGTATTAAATAGAAGAGGAAATTAATGGATAAAGCTGAAATGAGTCATGCTATTAAAGCAAGGATATACAAAGATGAAAAAGAAGTTGGTAATTGTTATAAGTAATCAACAAGTGAAAGGAATGGTTATAAATAAGAAGTGCATTTTGAAGATTATAGTGATAAATTAATAGAAGCTTCAAGCCATTATATTCAAAAAAATTAGAAAAAAATAATTACAAAAGTATTAGTAAAGATGAAAGATGTAGAAGAATTGATTATTGCTTTAATTGACAATAGTTCCAAAATAAAATCTAATGTCTAAGGATCTTTATAAGAAACAAAGGTGGATAATTGATATGGAGCATAGATGGACAATACAAGTAGCTAATAATACACAAGGTGATTTATATGAAATTTACTCAAATGTTAAAATTTAGACTAAAGATGTTGTAATATAATTTTTTTTTTTTATTCAAGATATAATCTTATATCAAATTATTTTATGACAACTATATTATAGCAACATAGATAGAAACAAAAGTACTTGATAATTATTCAATTTATATACAGATACATAGTGAAGATGGAAGAAAAGTAGTACAATTTTTAGCTATGCATTCTAATTGTAAATAAAATTGAGATAAATTAAAGGAGAAGTTGTTGCCAAGAATTATTGACAAATTTAAGGATTTTGGAGGAGTACCACTAAAAAGCGAGATTATAGAATTACAAAAGGAGAGGTACTTTTGCAAGATGAAGATGCTTTTGATGCAAGTTTTATTAGCCTTTTTTAAAATAGAAGTATTACATACAAGAAAGTTAAGGATTTAAAAAATAATTATATTAGTGAGAGAAAAATTAGAAGGTGATAAGAAGATTTTAGGTGTTTATGAAGAAAATGGATTGAAATATTCTTTGGAGTTAATAGCATCTATTGGATTAGAAGATAATGATAAGATTGTGGAAATTTATTCAAGAGAGGTTTATTCTATATATGAACCTTTTTAAGTATCAAAAGTTATTGTAGAGAAAAAATATAAAATAATAGACCAAAAGGTAAAATCTATTATTGAACCTTTATTAAAAGATTCTATAGAACAAATAGAAAAAGTATCAAAAGAAGAAAATTTAAGAAATTCAAATAATATTGTACATCAATTTAGAAAGGAGAATTTTGAAGAATTGAAGATTGGAGGTGATGGCTCTTTGTTATTGATAGAAATTAAATATTTTAAAATAATGCTTGTAAAATAAGGTAAATCATTTGCCTTTGGACTTCATGAGATAAGATTCATTTTTTCGAATATTTTTTCTCTTATAATTATCTTCATAATATTACATGTGCCTTAGACCTTATAGCCAATTCATGTGCCAAAGGCATACTTATCAAAATTGGCAGAGTTATAGCAAATGAAGATTTTAGAGTTTTTTTTTTTTTTTTTTTTTCTTCATATTCTAATTATTAGTTTATGATATTAAACTTCACTTACTTAAAATATTAGATCTAAATAAATAAAAAATATATCTTCTCCTTTTGTATCTTACATAAATGTATTAATCTAAAATAATAAAAATAAAAATTATTTGCTATTATTTAAATTAGTTCTTAAAATAAAATTTTATGATTTTATTACTATGTAATTCAAACTAAAAAAAAGCAACAAACCACTAGATTTCAAGGTCCTTACGTTGAATCTTCAATTTCAAGGTCCTTACAACTATTTAACTTCTTTGATTTAGAACTTTTTTATGTTTTAGTTTGTGTTCTTTATCTTAAATCTTTTTAATTTGATGCAACAATCTTATATTGTATGAATATTTGATCTACAATATAAAGATAAGTTTTTACAATGTGATATTTTTTTTCTTATGGTATTAATCATTTATATTTAGATGTATCAATTTACATAATTTTTGACCTTAATGAATAGAATTTTGAGGATTTAAATAATGTTATCATTACTTGATTTGTTCCTTTTCAACCAAATCTTTGTTTTTGGCACCTTTCAAAGAACCAATTCACATGTAATTGCTTAAGTGAGAAATTGTTTTAACAAATCTACTATTGCTTACATCCACAACAATTCTTTGATTATGTCTTTTAAACCATATTCAAACTAATTAATAAGAGAATTAGTATTTCAATCCACATTACAAAGTTGGTATAATTTGATAGCATAAATAGCAATTAGACTTGATTTTTATTGTAAAAATTAAAATTTCATTCTTACTAATTGTTTTTATTATTTTCTCCAAAATTAACTATAAATACTTTAAAAAATAATTTTATATTATATAAAAGTAATGAATATTTCTATACAAAAAATATTAATCAAGAAATAATATTCATAGATAGAAGTATGTTTATCAATCCTACTTGAGCAATTCCTTCAAGGTATTAAAAAAGAAGTAACCTTAAAAAGAATTTGACTTATTGAAAAAAATTTCAAAAAAATTATTTGATTTAAAAATACTTATATATATATATATATATATATATATATATATATATACTAATCTTTGGTTGTTTCATATATATATACTAATCTTTGGTTGTTTCATACTTGTAAAAAATAACTTTTAGGATATACTTTTGAAGTTGGTTTAATTATATTTTCTTCTTTTAACTACACGACTTTTTAGTGCAAATATAAGACTTTAATGTCAACTTTTTTTTTTTTACATATATCAATAGTAATATAATAATTCTGATTGCTAATATAAGAGATTTTTACATAAAAAATATTAAAATATATGAAAAGATTTGCAATAGTTATAAATCTATTTTCACCTCTATTAAATATAGCATCTACAGTTTGTTTTTCTTCCATCTCTATAATAGATAATACTAAGAAGTCTAAAATTCTAAATAGAAGATTATAACTTGCAATCTTTAATAATTTTTTAAAATTTATTATAAAGAGTTAAATTTCTTTGTTTAAAGAAGAAATAAATGCTAACAATAAAATAAAATAAAATAAAATAAAATAAAAATAAAAATAATGGTAGCTAATTCATAAACTACAAATTACAATAATATTTTTAAAGATGTAGGATAATTTATTCATTGCTAAAAATAATTAACCATAAAAAAATAGAAATTTTGTTAAATTATTAAAGAAATAAATCTAAATAAAATCTAAAAGACAATATACTTATGTTCTACCTAAGAAAAGAGAAAATAAAGAAAGAAGAGATGGTAATAAGAAAGAAATATAATGACAATTATGAAATATAAAGAGACTATATAGTCTTAAACCATGACTAGAATTCAAAAAAACATGCTAATAGGATTTAAAAAAAATAACCTCACTCTTGCTTTAATATATATTACCTACAAAAAAGGCCTTGTAGAAGCCTCTTAGAGATGGCAAGGCTATTAGCTAAAGCATGAATTGTATAAATTGCTTCCAATAGAACTAAATAGAAGAAACTTGCGGAAGAAGTTGTAATAGCCACATGACATATCTATAAAAGTCTAATCATCTACTTTACATCTAAAAAAACTTTCTTATAGCTTCTTAAGATAGATATTATCTTTCTAATGTATTTCTATCTACTTTTGCTTACTTCTACTAACTTATATCTACTTCTTTTTATTGAATGACAATAAAATCAAATACAAGGAGTTTTTGGTAATATTTGATTGACCATATGTATTTTTATAATAATACAATATAAAATTAGACCTAATTAGATTTATATTAAAAATAGATATTTTTAGATTATAATTCAATATATATTTATATATTTTAAAAAAAATTTAATACCAAGTTATATGTGTATACATATATCTACTAGTAACATATATATATATAATTAGCAGCAATACGTATTTCCTCATATTCTAAGAATATATATAAATTCTTTAAGTTTTTTATTTAAATATTGTATTTTATTTTTTAAATTATTTATTTCAAAATATAATCAATTTAAGCTATTTTCCATATAAATATATAAAAATTTATACACATTTAATAATTAAAATTTTATGTATATAAATTTATACACATGTGGTAATTATTATGCCACATCAGCAAGATTTAAAAAAAAAAAACATTGGAAGTTGGAAGAAGTCTTTTTGTTTCTGCAAGTTCTGTAAATAGATTATATTCTTAATTAAGTTCTTCTTTGGATTTAATTTATAATTTTAGATATAGATATTCGACCAATAAATACACAACTATGCTTTTCAACAAATATTTTTAAATAGTCTATTGCTGAGGTTTTTGAGCACAATTTTTTTTTTTTTTTTTTTTTTTTTTTTTTTAACAATTTATAAAACTGTAATTTTATCAATATTTAATTTCAAGTTTAAATTTGAAATTAACATCTGATCTTTTACTTTTTAAACATAATATTGTAACTACGCACTACACTTGTTTTATAGAAATAATCAAACAATTATATAAAAGAAATAAATGATTTATTTTTTAATTTTTTAAATATGATTAGACTATCCATTAATATACATGTACAGCTCTCTAAAAACCACACGCAGTTATTTATATAGATGGTTGATATCCTGTTGTTTAAAGAGAATTAATGTGTAACACATCTGCTAATATGTAACAACGAAACATCACAATAGTTCACAATGGTTTTGAGAAAGACACTTTGAGCCACATTATACGGTAAAATAAGAAACTACTGGGAACTCTTGTTAATACCATGGTCCAGAACATGTGAAGCTTAAGGAACGGAGCGAGTGCCTAAAGAGTGTCCATTTCGCAACTTTGGCCTACCTGCTTCAGATGGGTTAGTGTCAAAATTCTCAATGAAGAGTTTCCTCGTCGATTCACTTCACAGCCTGTAAACATAGAACAGTAGCTCAATGCAGAGCATATATACGAGATGCCCTGTACGAAGGGGTTGAGGTCTTCAATGGTCTGCATTATAGTATCATGAATACTTAATCGAAGCATACTGACTTTCTGCTTGGATGCAAGAACACCACCAGTGCATATTACATGTGCGGAATATTGATATAAGCTTAAATTTGAAGATAGTGTTTATGTTTTATCATTTATCATACTCGTACACGAACATTTGCCATTGTACACAGGTGACGCATGATTTTGCAGATCTCATGCTACACAGAGACGGCACAAGAAGCCAAAACTTCCAGAAAACTTTCCAAATATGCCAATACTGAACGTACCCCTCACTCCAAGGAAATTCCGAAGGTAAAGTCTAAGGCTTCTATTCCGCAGCATCATCAGGAGATTTTCCTTCGCTTACACCAACTTTGCATCAGACGTATCAGACATGGCTCCAGATCACCCTGAAAAGAAAACCAAAATTTGTCAACTCAACTGCCATCCAAAACCGATCATCGATTTAGCAAAAACATACATTGAGTTCAACCCAGGTAACAAAAAATAAAAAATTAAGGAGATGTCATGACGTAAAGCATGCTTGAAGAAGCCAGATTTGGGTCTAAAAATCTCATACATGAAATTCGTCATCGATCATAGGTTGCCAGCATTTGATCATAACATGAATCTGAAGAGCTAAGATCAAGCGAAATCGACGCCTTCAGGCCTATCATCAAGAATCCAAGGTCGCAGCAACGACTCCACAGTAGTTCGTCTTGCAGCACTCAGCATGGAAATAAAAAATCGGCAGCCATCAATCTTGTACTCTTCAAGAGGATTCATGTGACCGAAGCAGCGGACGTTGACAGCAGCTCGCAGTCGGTTCATGTTCACAAGGTGATCCCTCCAGTAGCGATCAAGAGCATTCAGTGCCACAGCTCGCTCTACTTGTTCAATCTGGTAGTGAGGCACCAAGGTTCCCTTCAACTTCTCCTCAAACATGCCAATAATTAAATCACCAACGTATTTCCTCAGCAAGTGTACCTCACGGTCATACTTTCCCCTCTCAGCTGCAGGATCTGAAATAATATCCATCCACCGCGAGATGGAGCCAGCCTTGAAGCGGAGATTCCTGTGCCCTTCGAAAGGCATTGGCAAACCTGGCAACTTGAGAAAATCTACATCTACCTTTTCACAGTGGCGTAGCCCCTCGATGAGCATAGCTGACGTAACACCACTCAATACGTCAGAGTGGGAAACGTAGGGAGTTTGGTGCTCATCTGAGTTTTGTTGCCGCCCTGAAGTTTTATAGCAAAGGTCGTGGAACTCCTCCAGGACGGAATCAAGCTCCCAAGCAGTCGGTGGCTTGGAGGGATGCACATATGCGAGGACCATCTCGTCGGCCACTGCTTGCATGTACTGTAGCAAGCGCTGATGGGTACTATCTGCATCATCCAGCAGCAAGGACTGACGGAGAGTGTAGACGTGGTTCCTCTGGACCTCTAAGACCTCATCAAATTCAACGAGAGATTTTCTGATACCAAAATAGTATCGTTCAGCTGCCGTCTGGAGGGACAGGAGCTGCTTGGTGAGGGAACCATACTCGAGTGGGACATTTTCCTCCAACCCCAGTCTGAGGACAATGCTATTCGCCCAGTCCGTGTTGAATTTCCGGAACATTTCGTCTTCCAAGCTGATCATGAATCGGGTTGATCCAGGATCGCCTTGACGAGCTGCACGGCCTCGAAGCTGATTGTCAATACGACGAGACTCGTGGAGTGCTGTACCAATGACGTGGAGACCCCCCAAACGCTTCACCTCTGTGCCTTCATTGCGGCAGTGGACTTGACATTCCCGCAAGGTGGAGAGATAAGCTAGAGCAATCGTTGGCCCGAGGGTGATGATCTCAGCGCCCTTGCCTGTTGCCATCTCTATAAGATCTTCCTCTTTCTCGGTCTTCGCCAGCTCGAAGGCAGCAGCTACGGTTTCCTTTGCCTGTCGGTAGTTGGACACTTTCCCGTTCATCCCTAGAGCATATTTCGCAGCAAGGCTCGCTCTCGCTAGTTTCGCTTGTGTGATAGGCCCAACCTCGATCTTCGACAGTGCCATTTGGGAAAGGGGCGCCCCGTCAGTATCAACATTCGGTCCATCTGAAGTGAGAAAGCCCAAAAGCCTGCTTTCTACAATCTCCTTAGCCAGCATTTCAGGGTTGCCGCCCAATATGATGTCAGTCCCGCGACCAGCCATGTTAGTGGCTATGGTGATGGCATTTCTGCGTCCGGCCTGTGCGACTATCTCAGCCTCACGGGCAGCGTACTTCGGACGCGCATTGAGAATGTTGTGTGGTATGCCCCATTCCTGAAGAAGATCTGAGAGATGCTCAGACTGTTCAACGCTAGTGGTTCCTACCAGAACGGGACGGCCCTGAGAATACATCAGAGAAACCTCTTCCCGCACTCGGTCCCATTTGCCTCGTGTGGTGGGAAAGAGCTGGAGGGGGAGGTCTTGTCGGATGTTCGGAAGATTCGTAGGTACTTCTACAACAGGCATTTTGAACATCTTTAGGAACTCCGCTTCCTCGGTTTTCGCAGTACCTGTCATGCCAGAGAGCTTAGGATAAAGCTTGAAGAAGGACTGATATGTGATTTGCGCCACGGTCATTGAATCCGCTTGAATGTGCACACCCTCCTTGGCTTCCACTGCCTGATGAATGCCCTCTGACCAGCGCCGATTCTCCACCACGCGTCCTGTGAACTCATCTACAATCTGAATCTGGCCATCTTTGACGATATAGTGCACGTCTCGGATGTGAAACTCCTTGGCTTTCAGCGCTGTAATCACGAACCGGGCCCAGGGGTCCTTATCGTCCCAGAGGTCTTGAGTGTCGAGCGCAAGCTCTGCAGCTGCCACACCCTCCTCTGTCAAATCCAAACTCTTCTCCTTGATGTTGACTTTGTAATGGAAATCTGGGATGAGCAGCGCAGCTACTTCAGCAGCGGCTGGGTAACGCCCCGCATCCTTACTAGACTGGGTACTGATCAGCAACGGATTGCGACCCTCATCAATCAAAACAGAATCAACCTCGTCCACAATTGCGAAGTTGAATGGCTTGGGCCACCGCATGACGAGATCCTCCTCTTTGTCACTAATGTTGTCGCGAAGGTAGTCGAACCCAAGCTCTGAGTTGTTGGAGTATGTGATGTCGCAAGCGTAAGCAGCTCTTCTTTCAGCAGGCTCCATACCTGACTGTATCAAGCCCACAGAAAGCCCCAAGAAACGATGTATTCGACCCATCCATTCTCCGTCCCGCTGAGCCAAATAATCGTTCACAGTCACTACGTGTACGCCCTCCCCTGACAAAGAATTCAAGTAAGCTGCTAGGGGCGACACCAAAGTTTTTCCTTCTCCGGTGCGCATCTCGGCTATGGCGCCATTATGCAGCACTGCTCCTCCTATAATCTGGAAAAAAGAAGACAAGAGCGGACAACCCATTAAAGTTTTGTTTTCGACAATCGTAACGAGTAAAACTGACATTCTAGACGTGCTGTTAATAAAGCCAAATGAGATCAAACAGATTTAAATAGTTGCAAGAAGATGTAAAGCACGATTCGATCACCTGGACGTCAAAGTGTCGCATACCAAGAGTGCGTCTAGCTGCTTCTCGGACCACTGCGAATGCTTCGACCTGGATTTCGTCGAGTGTCTCGCCTGAAAGCGCAAAGTTGCACAGAAGTTACACTATTTGTGGTCATATTGCATAATGACATCGGTGACATACCCACTCACAGGCTATCCATTCTAAGAAAACAATTTGCATAGTTTTTTGAGAGTATTTGATATAATGAACTCTCACCCTTCTTAAGGCGCTCTCTGAACTCATCTGTCTTGCCACGAAGTTGAGCATCTGAGAGACTCCTCATATACGTCTCCAGACTGTTGACTGCATTGACGAGCTTGTCGTAGTCGCGCACCACCCAGTGATTCAACTTCCCGACCTTCTGCATAGTTTGATTTGCATTTCCTATTGCTGAGCGAAATTTCTTCCACGCTGAAGAATGTTCTGTGGTCGCTGGATTGGTGTCCACAGCCAGTGCATTCTGGGTCACTCCGTAAGGCTGCTTTTTATAATTCCGTCCACCCAGCGACTCCTCCGCCTTCTTCACCACCACTAATCTCAATCCTCTAAAACCTAAAAAAGCAGAACAAAGCGACGAATTTTGGCACCCTACATCACGAAATGCACTCTTCCATACAGCCGCGGGTGGCGCACCCTGATAATTGGGGGCCCTGTCGATGCCCAGCAGGCGCGTAGGCTGCATACCTGCCATGGGCATCCAAAGCCCGTAGGCAAAACCTTAAAAAAACCCTTGAATCCCTCTATTGGTCTGCGACCTTGAACCCAAGAAACCTCCTCAGTAGCCAGAATGCATAATCTCAACTAAATGCTCGGTATGGAGAAAGTTGTTCATGCGCAAGTATAACCTAAAGTTTCATACCAAAGATCCTATCAATGTTACACAGATCATTTAACCTAATTCTTAGCAAAATGTCTGCGCCGAGATCTGCACGAAGGCATAACAGACCACAATCAAAAATTATCGCTCTCTTGCTTGCAAACCACCATCAAAACATTCTTGAGTTTCTGACATGACTTGAGAGAGCCCATTCATCATAACTTGCGAGCGCGGCACTAACTCTCTCTCAGGTCCCCGTGTAATCCAAAAGACCTACTACAAATCCATGAAACCCTCGTGTTCTTGTGTGACGATTGTAATAGTTTAACCATTTAATTTAACTTTAAATCCACAGCTGAAACGACTGGATGTTCTGGTGCTTGAATGAAAAAGGCCACCCCACAATTCACCGCGATGCCACCTTAATAAAGTCCAGAAGAAGCAATTCCTTCCACCAAATCCATTATGCCACAAGCAGCAGCTTCAACCTGGCGCAGATTCTGTGGACGTTTCATACTCAAATTCTTCCTTCGAAACTTATTGTATCAACCTCTCAAGCTGCCATCAGTTAAGTGGAAAAGCGATAGACTCACCTGAAGACCAGCAGCTAATTTCCTCACTTTCCGACGATGAACAGCCACAGTCCACTACCCAGCAGAAGGAGGCGAATTGCCTGTTGTCACATTAAGGAGATGAATAATAAAAATCGAGAGGAGCCGTTATCGTAGGTACTTTGTGGATAAAGTTGCCTTCATAAAACCCAGAGGGCAAGCGTGAGGTTCCAAAAGAAGACGAGTCACGATTTACACCTCCAGCGACAGGTGTGATATGTGTCATTTTGCATTTAAACCCTCGAGTTCCACTATTTCTACATGTCCTTGTTCAACCCACTTCTGAAGGTTCAACCACAGTTATGTCTGGTGATGGATGAATGACCGTCTTTTGTCTCTTATTCCACACTGTGCTGGTCAGCACGAAGTGCATGAGGAATTGTAGACCAACCCAGTGAGTCTTAATTTGCTCTGTGACTTCGCGTTGTCAGTTTTGGCTTGTGAAGTGAACAACTATGTAGTGTCAAGTGCGGATCAAAATTACTACTGCGTCATGCAATCCGGACGGTACTCGCATCGAATGTTGCAAAGGTTTTAGAGCGTCTGATACCTCATGCAGCATGGGAGAAGCTTTAGTGCATGTATGTCCGATTAGGAGAGTACTCGAATGTTGCGGTTTCGCAATTGGAAGTTGGGTTCTGACTTCAGATGCAGCAAAAGATAGTGTTACAAGAGATCTGGGTAGTTTCGGGAGGGAAATGCCCTCGCGTTCTTGTGTGACGATTGTGATGAATCCCGAGAGATTTTTGTGTTCAAGGAGAGAACTGATAGGACCTGTTAGAGCTTTGGAAAGGATTTCGAGGGCAGCAATCTGTGTAGGCCATGTATGAGAGAATAGGGGAGTTGTAGCAAACCGAGAAGAGGTCTGGGAGGTCCGGAAGTGGGGCTCGTGTGGTCGCGAAACAGTGGCTGCTGCTGCAAAGTGTTTGTTCGTGGTGCTCGTGTGTTTGGACTTGGCAATCTCTGCTAGTTATGGGATCAAAAGTATCTCCACTTAATTTTACGTAGATTCCTTTTTGAGTTCTGAGGAAGTCCAAGATTGCAATCAATGCCATGTCTTGGCAGATAGACGGAATTCGCTTGGGTTTCCTCCGCAAGAATTTTTTACCTGTGTGCTGTTCATTTGTGTTGTCACACTTAGTTCTTCTAAATGCTCTTTATTAACTGAAATACGTTCAGCAAACCTTTCTATTCTCACCCTGAGGTGGCTTGGCAATGCTCCCTCTCTCACTCCATATATATGTATAAAATGAGCAAGGGAGGGCGTGGTATTATACGATTCTGCGCAATCAGAACGGAATTCGAAACTGAATGATTGTTCTCGATCTTATAATAGCTAAATCGAGCAAAATTGTTTAAGTTCAAGTTACGTTTTTGTTGAGGATTTTTTTAGAGGAACTTAAAGCATTCGATCCACTTCTTCACCTTGTACCTCTTAGTATCGAGTCAATCATGTCTGATGATTGAAGCTTTCATATTTTTGCAGCTACGAAAGTGGAAGCTACTACTCCATCCAATGCCTCTGTTGAAGCTCACTGCAAAAGTAACTTGGAATTGGAGGTAGTTCTTAAAAATTTCACTCGGCGTTGCAGACATATATCGAGACTTTACACGTACGCCTCTTCCTCACTCGGATACCTAACATGGATCTGGACTCTTTTGATCGGTGAGAGAGGAGTTTCCAGTTGTGTGATAGAGATTGGCGTTTCTTGTACAAGAGGACTGTTTTTGGAAACTTATTTGTGCAGGGTGAATGTTTTGTGGATGCAGAATAGGGAATAGCACTCTTGGTTTGCTCTTGGTAAGGATCTGCATTTTCCGCTCGTTCTGGACTTCAATATCTTTGTTTCCTTATATATCTTCTCTTACACTGCATGAATTCCTCACTTCCTAACATCACAATGATTTTTGAGAGTAGAAGTTAACAACTACAATACAGTTGCATGTTCTCAAAGGTTGCCATGGAGCTCATGTGGAACTAAGGTACAGAAAGTGATTATCGAGCCTCACAGAAGCGTCGGAGCAAGGTGTCTTACAAGGTTTCGGTCCGAACTCATAGTGCCTATTGTTTGTGGATGTCGTGGGCATTGGAAATTTCAGACAAACCTGGAGTCTCTGAGCCTGAACCTGCATATAAGGTGTTTTTTCTTTTTCTTTTTCTTTTTCTCATTAATTTTCTCATTCCTCATCAGAAATTTAATAAGGATTTCAGTAGTTGCAAAAACTGAGTTATGTTTTGATGGTTCAGAATGTGGGAAACATCCATGGAGACGAGCCTCTTGGGCGAGCGTTGGTGCTTCTGCTTTCGGATTGGCTCTGCTATAACTATAAAAAGGATCCCACGGTCAGATTTTTTTCCTTATTGGATGTTATTGATTTGTGTGCTCTACGTTCCAAGTAAAAATCTACAGCTTCTTTTGCTCTTCTGGGTTCCATCTTACAACATGCACCCAAGGATTTTTCTCTTCCCTCATACTACATGTTGACTGGTGAATCGCATTGATGGAAGCCCGATCCATTGGCAACGCTTAGTGTAGCTTGAAGGATTTGACTAAAACCGTAACCCTAGCCACCTGAACTGCTTTCTATAAATTTTTGGGGGATCAATGTGGCCCATCTTGTTTCAACATTGTGCTAGTTTGCTACCTGATAAAAGACGATGTTTGGCCAGCTTCACTAAGCTGAAGATCATCAATTCTCTCAATTTTGGCTGTAGTGAAAACTTGTGCAGGCCTCTTATAGTGGACAAGATACATCTGCATCTATTCCCATCCAGGAACTCAGATGGTTTTGCTGTTGCAAAGCCGGGTCCCACTAGAAATAATGCGCACAATGTCTATCTTAACCGTGATTTCCCTGACCAGGTGCTTCACCCTGATCCACTTCAAATGTGGTCCTTTATTTCTGCTATGAGCTTCCTGGACAATTTTCAACGTCCCTCCTACAATGTGGTGTAGTACCGGTTAATGGAGAATGTTGATATTTATTACTTCTGACGTTTCGTTACATAATTTCGCAGTGCTTGTAACGCTAGTTCTGACGCGTTCTTGCGCGTTCTGACATCCGAGTGAAGCCGAACTAAGAAGAGCAAAAACTGGCTGTTTTTTAGATTTTCCGCGTCTGGAATGATCATCGAAAGAGCATGCCAGAGCTTGTGGCGGCCACAGTCACGGTGGGTGTATAGGTTTCTAAATTTCATGGCGGATGATTGAAGATTTGGTCAAATCCTAAGTAAAGTGGTAGCTTTTGCTTTTGAACACTTATCTTTTTGAATATGGTGAATGGAGTGAATGGAAGGCCCAGAACTTAAGAAATAGCATCTCAGGAATGAAGGTAAGAGTGGAACACTGCGATCTGGACAAGGGAAAGATGATGAAAGCCGCGCAGCATGACCTGATCAGTGGGTGTTTACAACTAACGAAATCTAATGATTGTGGCCATTTCAGTCAGGAGTACATGGGTGTGTCATGTCATTAAAGGAAGGACGGCCAGTGGCTGCTACAAATGATATCACGGGCGTAAGCCATTCTGTGCGTTTTAATACCAATTTCACTTTCATGCATTCTTGTAGTCTAACTTGTTTTAAGAAATTCATGTAGTACCTTGTGACATTGGTCTTCTCTTTGTAAGTTTTTCTATAAGTCAGGACATGTATATATCACGTCCACGATGTATTTTACCCCAGACTCATCGTCAATTTGTATGATGAATACCCACAGACACAAATAAAATTTGATGAAATTTTGACTATTTCAGATGAAAGCGAGCACTAGATTTGGAGACTATTACCGCCTTCTAGTTCGTGGGCAAGTTTACGGAGGTTGGTATCTTAAAATCCTTTTTCTTTCATACAATTTTTTTTTTTTTTTTAAATTAAAAGAAAAGATAGTCAGATAGATAAATAGATAGACAGATAGCAATGGCTTACTTCACTGACCTATTCTTGATGCGGGTTGACAACAACTAGTTTTGAATGTTTACATGAGATTTGCAGTGACAGCGAGCGCCCCCGTGTACTACAACCGAACAACTTCTATATTTCTTCCCAATCATGTTCCCGTTACGCTGGACTTTATCCTTGATCCATTAGCTACTACAGTTGATGCTGCACTTATAAGAGGTCATGGCCTGTTTGACAAGGGAAAACCCCGAACTACCATCTCACCAGCTCCACAAGAAAAATGTTTCGGTAAAGGCACTGTTTGAGGAGCAGGGAAATAAACCACCACCCAAAGAAAATTCCTTCAAACCGGCCAAAATCCTTACAAAAGGACTTGATTTCGATTATGAACCAGGTTTTGGGCTGTCAAAGCAACTCAATCCATCTATCTATTTAGTGCTCTTAATTTCAGCTGCAACTATTTTGATTTGTTTGTTCCTCTCTAGAAGCGGCTTCAGCAACCTAGCACCACGTAATCAGCAGATTTTTTAAAGAAAATGAGCGGATAGAGCATTACCTTCATCAACTTAGTATTAAAGTTTGCTCAGGAATAGTAGATGACCAGAGGAAGCTGGAAAAATACGGTGCACTCTAAAGAGCTGGTTTGCACCAAGACATCGAGAGCTTCTTCACTTGGATTAGGTAATTTTCAATTATGTTTTTTCGGTTTGGTAGAATGAAGAAACCGTAAGATTCAACAGGTAAGACTGATGGTCTATTCTACCAACACACTTAAAAGAAACAAAGGATTATTTCTTAAGGTTGCTACATACTTGAGTTGGTGGGTAAAACGAAAAAAATATACAAAAAAACTAAGTTGATTTTGGTGGAGTCAAAGGAAGAATTATACTTTGACCCAAAAATATTCTAATTTAGTAAGTTGGGTTTTATCCAGAAAAAAAAATAAAAGTTAAAGAAATCAATGCTTGTGGGATTTCGGTCAAAGATGATCTTAAAACTGTAATTGAATGGTGTGTACTTGCATCAAATAAATTGTACAAAGTTCAAGTTTTTAAATTGAAAATATCATAGAAATGTCTTTGTTTTAAATATATCAAAGGAAAAAAATATCAAAAAAAAATCAATATTTTTGTATTTTTTTTAATTATCTAATACTAAATTTTTATATATATGGTAAGAAAATGAATAAATGTTTCAATGTCAAACTATAAAATAAACATTTAGAGGCAACAACCAATTTTTAGATATTTATCACCTATATAGTTCGTATCACATAATACTTCCATTATTCTTCATATTTATCTTTATGAGTGATTTTTTAAGAAATTAACATAGATTTTAAAATTTATCAAATTCATAAAAGATTGGTATAAATATTATATATGAATATATATTTGGTATGTTTGGAGCTCAATAAGCAATGTACATCTGTAAAGCTTTATTTTTTACAAAGCCAAGGTAAGAAATTTTTCAAAACCATTAAATCTTAAATGGATTTTATTTTATTATTTAAATACTGAAAAATCTATTTAATTAAAAATAAAAAATATGAATCAAATTATGATGTTTCATCTTCCTGAAAATCAACTTTATAATTTCAAAAATAACATTCATGTAAGATATTTGTATTGTTCTTGTTAAACAAATCTTGGAGAATTTTATATTGCTTAAAAACATGGTTGGTGATAACACAGCTTTAATTGTTGGCATTGCACAAACTTCATAAATAAGATTTTTTTTGCCACTTTTATTCTTGTCTCTGCTTCAATATACAACAAAGTTAATTTTGTAAACTTTTTCAAAAAGAATGTACAAAAAAGAGTACTATTGTAAAAAAATTAAACACTTAGATCCTTTGATCTACTTGTTCATTTTCTTTATTTGTTGAAGAATGAAAACCAAAATAATAATAAAACTTATAATAATAATAATAATAATAATAATAATAATAATGGAAATTTGATATAAATAAATTTACAGCTTCACATTGTCTCAAAGAGTATATACAACACTCAAATAATAGAAAAAAATCTTTTAAGGAAATAAGTATGGAAGAAAAAATAAATATAGCATTGATAGCAAAAGAAGATATAAAAATAATTTAAAATTTATATCTTAAGGATATTAAAGTTTTATATACCTGCTACAAAATTTAAAATGATGCAAAAAAAATTATAAATTGATATGTCTAATGGTGTAACTTAATTAATCTTGAATTTTGCATGTGTAAGGATTAGTGAGGTTGTTATGTCAAAATAAATAAATAAATAAATAAAGTCAGAAATACACAACATTTTAGAAATCACGTAAATATTCTAATTAATGAGTATGTTTAATTTATAAGGTAGAAATGACTAATTTATTTATATAAATAAAAGGATCTTTAGTGCCTAGCTATTTAACTTTCAGTTCCAAAAGAGTTAACTAAACAATGTTTTAAAATATTAAAAATGTTTTCCAAAATAACGTTTCTTCTTCTTCTTCTTCTTCTTCTTACATTTTATATTTGATTGAAAAAACTTAAATGTTTTCTAAAAATTAGAACTCATTAAATTTAGCATATAGTTAGTCATGCATATTTAAAAATCAAGTACCTTACGATTATAAATTGACTTGTATACTCTATAAAATAATTTTACTTCCTAAAATGTGTATCATTCTCAAAATCTATTGAGCATTTTTTTGTTTTTAAAACACTGTGTAAAAATATAAGCATTGGTCTTCAAGTTTTCATACAACCCATTTAATAGCAATGTACAATTTAGTTATATTTTAACAAGAAACAGCAACAAGTTCTTTCTTTCATCCACTAAAGGTACCCGACATTGCGCTGCGTGCCCCATATCCACCCAGTACCCTTACTAAGGCAAATGTATACCCGCTAGAGGGATATTGATTGCACTTACCTATGTCTGCCCAATACCCTTACTCAGGAAAGTATATACCCGCCGGGGGTTATTGTTTTCGCAGGACTTGCAAGTATCGTGATCGCCTTCTGAGGAGACCAAAACATCCGAGGTGTAGAAATCGCGGCGTCGACACCTCGGCGAGAGCGGAGCCTTGTAATTTGCAAATTTTGGTTGGTGGCAGCGATGGTGGCAGGGAAGAGATTAGAAGTGTGGCGGATGCGTGGGCTTGTGAAGTATGCCGAATCGGAGCTCCTGCAGCGGCAGCTTGTGGAGCGGAGACGGCAGGGAAGCGCTGATGTGCTTCTCTCGTTGCAGCACCCACCTACATTCACAGTAGGCAAACGTCGCACGCTCCACAATTTGCTAGCGTCGCCTGCGGAGCTGAAGGCCATTGGAGCGGAGGTGCACATCACCGAGAGAGGGGGTGACATCACTTACCACGGCCCTGGGCAGGCGGTACTCTACCCGATACTAGGATTACGAGAGTTGCGAGTCGGGGTGCGGGCTTTTGTTGAACGATTGGAGGATGTGATGGTGGATGTGTGCAAATTTCATGGGGTGAATGCTCGCGGGAGGATGGACAAGGAGACGGGGGTTTGGGTGGAAGGTTTGCGGAAGATTGGCGCTATTGGTGTTAAGGTTTCCTCTGGTAGCATTACCTCCCATGGACTAGCGTTCAATATCAATCCCGATTTGGTTTACTTCGATCACATAGTGCCGTGCGGTATTCGGGATAAGGAGGTGACTTCGCTGAGGAAAGAGATTTCTCCCGTGGTACCGGATGCCGAGGAGGTGACGGAGCAGCTGATTCAGAGCTTGGCCAAGCAATTTGGATTTGAAGCGGTCGTTGATATGGAGCCCTTATAGTTCATGGCCATGTTCATCAAGTGCTTCTCGATTATCCTAATGGCAGTTCGGATTGCTTCGAATGCGAATTGATGTTGCACTGTAACGTTTTTTCCGAAGATTTGAATGTTGTAGACTAGAACGAGAACAGAACTACAAAGCAACTAAACGGAAATTCGCTGTCAGCTCAAGTTCTAAAATTCTAGCTGTGTAGCTTTTTTAAAAGGATTTTGTAGTTATGCGTATGATGGACATGAGACGAACAATCATATTAATCCCGTCTTCTGTTGTTGCAAATGTTTGGAATGACTAAATTGCTGCAGTAATGGAGTGAGTAAGGAGCTACTACAGCTGGTCCAGTATTTCGCTTGCTAGCGACTTGGTGTGAAAGCGGGATGTCGAAAAGATTTTGCTGTGGCATTCATTCTTCGTAGGACAACAATGCCATGTCTCATAGGATTTGGTAGACATTTCTCCGGCGCTCATTTGGCCAATTGAACTAATTGTTTCGTTTCAAATCCCATGTGAAGGCACCATAGTCGGCATTAGAAGAAGACGCGGGCGACTCTGGCCGAGTGCTCTTAACAGCCAACATTCTCGAAATCACGTGAATCGAGCTGCACAACGACCGATTTTAGGGTTTGCAAATCGCCTCAGGCCACTTCGACTTCAAGCCCAACTTTAACCGGAAACATAAAAAGCAGGAGTCAAGAAGGTATATATGGCTAGAAGAGGTTGTGTGTTTTAAAGTTAGTAATTGGTTTTAATTAAGAAACTTCACTTGGTTGGTTTTGTATTTTGACAAATCTATCAAAAAATGATGATAGGAAAAAAAGAAAAAAAGAAAAGAAAAAAGAAAAACAACAACAACAAAGTTAAAATGGTGTTAAAATGAGATTAAGATGTGTTAAAATTAAGACATGAGCTGCATTTGTTAGGATTACATTAAAAATTAATTTGATGAATTTCATGGTTTCTATTTACTTTGCATCATGTCTAAAATTCATTATTTTTAATGATATGTTTTCTTTATTAAATAAAAAAATCTTTGACTTTAACTTTAAAAGCTATTTGAATTTTAACTTTTGAAGTGGATATTTTAATAATACATATCTTTTCATGTGTATAATTATGATTTGATGCATAAAATTTTGTATTTGTATATAATTTGAGTGAAATAGGACCAGTGTCATATTATGAGGTGTTTGGTTTAAGAATGCATAGGGCACCTCACTATGGAAGATAAAAGAAAAATCGCAACAATAAGTCTAACAACTTTGATAGATTCTTAAACAAATTACAATTAAAGATTAGCAAATATGATCAAACATCCATCAAATTCAATCAAAATTTCAAATGAATGATATAAGAAACTCAAAGTATTCCTATAGACCCTTTAAAGAATCATAAAGAAATAACATAGAAATTCAAAAATATATTAAAATAGAAATATTAACAAAATATTAAAATAGAAACCTTAATTAAATCCTAACCAAATTCTAAATAAATCCTTAACAAATCCAAAATAAATCCTAGTCAAATCCTAAATAAACTCTAATCAAATCCTAAATAAACTCTAATCAAATCCTAAATAAATCCTAAACAAATCCTAAATGAACTCTAGCCAAATCTTAAACAAATCCTAACTAAATCTTAAATAAATCCTAGTCAAATCCTAACCAAATCCTAAACAAATCCTAATCAAATCCTAACCAAATCCGAAAATAAATCCTAATCAAATTTTAAGCAAATCTTAACCAAACCCTAAACAAATCCTAACCAAATCCTAAACAAACCCTAATCAAATCCTAACCAAATTCTAACCAAATCCTAAACATAACCTATACAAACCTTAACCAAATCCTAATCGATCCCTAAACATACCCTAATCAAACCCTAAATAATCTCAAGTAATTCCTATAGCAGATTTAAACCTCAATAATTAATGAATGAACCATTGATTTTAATTCAAAATTTGTATACCTTTTAATAATTAAGTTGACAACAAGTGCAATTTTTTTGAAAAAGATTGAATTCACCAAAAAGATCAATCCTAATATTTGCCAGATGTTGGTCAACCTTTGTAGAATAGGTAAATAAACTTTGTGGTAAGTTACTGGTTGGTTATAGATAACCTTCAGGATTAGACTGATGGTTAGGTAGTTTAGTTGGTAACAATAGGTTGTTAGTGGAATAAATGATTAAGAATTCAAAGGGTCATAACTTTTGGAATTTGCTGGCCAATAGTCCATCTTTTGGTAGGATAAAGAGCTTGAAGAAAGGGAGATCAGGGTGAGACTGTGATAGTCGTAAGCCGGGGCAAGCTTGGTACTACCTCTTTTTGTTTCTTTGTTGTTGACGAGTAATAGATAGTTTTTGAATACTGAGAAGTTAGTTTGGAGTGCCAGACTGTGAGAGTCGTAAGCCGAGATATTGAATTCTGTGTGATGAATTGAGAAATTGAATACAATAGGTAAGCTAGAGATTAGTAATTGAATATATATAAACCACAAAGAGAGTAAGTGGGAGGTGAATGGATAAGAATATAGAAGTATTGTTGAATTGATAGTCGTAGAATGGATTATATGTTGAATTAAGACGGAAGTAGTAAGCCTTGGTGTTTTGTAGTTTGATAATTGATTTTAGATAGCCAGAGTACAGTCAATTGTGATACTAATAGACCCAATTTATATAACCAATCTTTTCCTATATTCGAACATACTTCTATTAGTTCAATTGCTTTGGTATATTGAAGCTTGAATAGAATGAGAACAATATTTTGGCATTGTTGCCGGGAAAATGATAACAATATGAAATGTTAGAAATTGATTGTATGGGAGATGGAATTATATGTTGAATGAGAACGTGAGAAGAACTAGTTTTAGGGTTAAAAATATGTGAGTTGTAATTCAAGGCAATATTGATTTTGTAAAGAAGAATGGAAGATTATGAGTGATAATCATGAAGGGAAAGATTATCAAAGAATTAATCGACAAGCAAAAGAAAGACAGGAGCAATTACGCATAAGAAATCTCCTACGGAAACGACTAAAAGGAATTGTAAGTCCAAGTAAAACCAAAGGAAGAAAAATTCAAATTCAAATAACAAGGAGACCAGTGATAATACCAATGGTCGCGGGAGTGCTAGAAGTACCAATTGCAGTATAAATGGGAGTAGTAGGAGACCGAACTACAAGTGTGGTACCATTACCTACTTTTAGTGGTTGGCGAGGCTCTGATCCCGATTATCATATATCTCAATTCTTGACAGCCTGCATGGCTAATAATGGTAGAACTGAAGACATTTGGTTGAGATGGTTGCCAACAAATTTAAAAGATACAGCTTTTGAATGGTATAATCGGCAACGAGTGGGTAGATTTTCCAATTGGGAGGCCTTGAGGAATGCCTTTCTATCCCATTTTAGACCAATTGGATTTGAAGATCGGCTTAGAGAAAGTTTTATGAATAGCAAGATGTTTGCGGGGGAATCAGTGGAGTCCTATTATGGCCGGGTCGCGGATATACTTCATAAATGGGTAAATAATCAAATGCCAGATGCATTTATATTGTCGATATTAATCAATAGTTTGCATCCACCAGAATTGAAAATGTTTGTAAAAGAGGCTCAATCAACTACGGTAGAGGCATCGTTGGCACAAGCAAAGGTGTAGAAAGAATGTCATTATGACCAATTGTTAACAGTGGGGGCCACGATGATTCCAAGTTCAGGAAGCCAACAAATACAATTGGGAAATGTGTCGATGGGTAATTATCCACAAATGGCTGAGTCCAACATGAAGAATGTTATGTTGCAAAAATCAATTAATGCTACACCAATCCAAGCAATAGTGCCAATAACAATGACACCTTATTTTACATCGCCAACCTATCAACATCCGGAGTTGTTCACAAATGTGATTGTTAAAGATCCAAATGAAGACTTGTTATTAAATCTAAAAAGAAGATGGAAGAATTGGCCGTGAATTTGACTAAAGATAAGAAGAAACAATATAAGCCTTCTAATACAAGACCTAATGTATGGTATAATAATTGTAAGGAACAAGATCATTTTGATATGGAGTATATATCACCCAAACAAACCGATATTCAATGTACATTTTTTGGAGGAAAGCACCCTATCGAAAACTGCTGGCATTTACAAAGGCAACAACAGTTCAATAACCAGATGATACAGCCAACTCAATGGGATGTTAATTAAGTACAGATTGGAAATATGGATGGTTGAAATAGTAATCGCTCAAATCAACCTAATCATGGCTTTGGAAATTTTCAAAATACTAATTATAATTTGATTTATGGAACAAATATGCAGAACGATAGAAATAATCAAGGAGATAATCTCCAAACTATACCAATTCAGCAGTCCAATTCTCAACTAATAGCAACTGGTCAGCCAAGATCATTTACGATGACTACCTGGAATTGGCCTAGTAGATATATTCTAGTGGAGACTCCAAGTGTACCTGACGATATGGGTCAAAAACCACTACATTGCTACTGGTATCGACAAATTGGTCATTATGCTAGTAAATGCCCTAATCCAAGGTTTATAGACGAATATGCTCCAGTATGTGAAAATTACAAGTAATTGAGACATTTTCATTATCAATGCAATGTTCCATTTAATCCTAATAATCATGATCAGAAGATACAATCAACTGTGTAAATTGTAGAGAAAAAAAATAACGAGACATAGGAATCACTAGTTCATTGGGTAGAAGTAGTCTAAGCTGTCCATACAAGCAGTCAGCAAAAGGAGAAAGGATCAATTCAACATTTGGGTGATCCTGAAGCGAAGGACCAATTGGACCCAATTATGGGGCCATCCAATCTAGGTCCTAACATGGGCCCCTTACTCAATATAAGACCTGAATTGGTTGTGCATCCTAATGAGGTACCAATTACTTAGGCTTCTGTTCTATGTCAAGCTGTTCTATTCTCTACACAGTTTTGAGAAACGTCCTTTTCGTCGAAAGATCTTCTCTGCGGCGTGAATTCCAAGGAACCAATATCAACCCAATTGGAAGAACAATCTTATCCATTCAAAGAACCGATTTTATAAGCTCCGTCAAATTTAGTTCCAATAGCTTTATCAATTTTTAATATAGAGTAAACCAATTTACCTGCGTCAGTGTCTAGGATTGGGAAGAAGAAATAGATATTGAGAATTATCACTAATATATAACCATATGATATTCTAAAAGTTTTGGGCACCATATAGCCCACGATCTCTATGAAGCAACTATTGGCGGTAGCACCTGAGTACCAAACTATCTTAAATTTCTCATTAATTTGTCGCAGATCTCGAAATAAAGAAATCCGAGAAGTAAGTTTGAATCTTGATCTGGGTGCACCAATGATTGATATTTCAATTGATGGAGTATTAGTATCGGGAGTGCAAGTAGATGGAGGATCTAGTGTAAATCTTATGAATGGCGCTACAATGGAGGAATTGGATTTGGATCACTTATTGCCTACTATAGTAGTTTTGAGAATGGCTGATTCTAGTTGAGTTAAACCTATGGATATTTTACGAAGTATTGATACAATAATTGTAAAGATTATCTACAAAATTGATTATATTATTTTTCAATTGTGAAGCTTTATATTGTCATACCAAATTTTATTGAGGTGACCGTGATTGTATCAAGCTAAAGCTCAAAATGACTGGAGCCATGGTACATTGATAATTGGAAAAGATAATGATAAAATTGTGCTTCAAATGTACCCTATCCAATATCATGGAGAAACTCAATTGGCCAATTTAGAATTCACGTCGGATTGTGAAGATGAGTATAGAAGAAGAAATTGGTGCATCTGACCTAATTTATGCTGATATAAGGTAAGTGGTCGAGCACACCAGAATGAATTATTAATGTAGGGGACCGAGAGAGTATTTAGTTCGTCTAGATGTTATTGACGATTCTGATCATATGATTGCATATTGGATATATAGACAGGATGTTAATCACATTAGTATTATGGAATTGGAGTTGAAAAGTTCTAATTTGTCAAATTTTGTAAAAGATTTTGGAATTGAGTAGAACATTATTCCAAAGACTCCTAAAATTTCACGATGTCAACCAATTAGTTTAGGTACATGGAAGGCTCCCCAAATCATTCAGATTTATGATGATATAAAAGGCAAAGAGAAAGAAATTTGGGTGGATTACTTTTTAATACATAAAGCTGCTTTCGCATGGTCGTATGCAGATTTGAAAGGAATTCCAATTGAAGTTTGTGAGCATCAAATTATATTAGAAGAGAACGCTATACCAGTATATCAAAGATAACATCGACTTAATTCAAAATACTCACTTATGATAAAAGAAGAGTTGGATAAACTCTTGGAGGTTGGGTTTATCTATCCAATTCCTTTCAATGAATGGGTTTCAGCAATTGCTATCGTACCAAAAAAGAATGGAAAAGTTTGCATCTATCAAGATTTCCGCAAATTAAATGTGGCTATCAAGAAGGATTATTTTTCTTTACTATTCATGGATAGTATATTAAATGTTGTCACTGAATATGAATGTTATTCATTTCTTGATGGATTCTTTGGTTATAATCAAGTTAAAATTACAAAAGAAGATTAGTTAAAAACTACTTTTACTATGGATTGGAGGACCTTTGCCTATAAGATTATGCCGTTTGGGTTTTGTAATGTACCAACTACATTTCAAAGAGTAATGATACAAGCATTCCAAGATTATCTACGAATTTCAATGAAAATATTTCTAGATGATTTTTGTACATTTAGTACGAAAGCCAGACATTTAGAATGTCTAGGTCAATGTTTGAATCAATGTACCAAATATGGAATTTCTTTAAATTCAGAAAAGTATCAATTTGGTGTGCCTTTTGGTAAACTATTGGGTCATATAGTTTTGATAGCAAGCATTGCTACAGATCTGGATAAAATAAAGATTATAGTAGAATTAAAGTAATCAGACAGTATTACGAGTATTCAAATATTTGTCGGCCATATCAATTACTATCAACAATTTATCTATCTATTCGCAATTATATGCCTTTCCTTGACAAATTTCTTGAAGAAACCACCAACCGATGGGACCAGTCTATTTTGAACAAAAGAATGTACAATTGCATTCAAAATATTGAAACAAAAATTCATTTCAGCACCAATATTGGTAGCATCTTGTTGGATAAAACCATTCCAATTTTATGTGGATGCATCTAATATCGCAATTGGTTTTGTGCTAAGCCAAAAAGATGACCTGGGTTTTGATCACCCTATTTATTATGCAAGTCGTCAATTGGTAGCTATTGAAAGAAATTATACAATAACCAAAAGAGAAGCATTGGCGATGATTTATTCTATATAAAAGTTTCGACATTATCTTCTTGGTTATAAATTTGTTTTCCATGTCGACCATGATGCTTTAAAATATATGATTAATAAGCCTCAATTGAGTGGTCGTATTACACAATGGATTTTATTATTGCAGAAATTTGACTTTACTATTCAGATAAGACCAAAAAAATCACATTCCAATAGGAACCATTTATCTTAGTTATCCAATATATTGGGTAATAAACCCAATAACGATGTACTATCCGATGCAAAATTGTTTGCGGTAGATGTAATTACTCCAGAGTATAGTAAAATAATTCAATACTTGACATTTCAAACCTTCTCATCTAATTTTAATGAAAAGCTTAAACGACGCTTAATATTAAAATGTGTACCTTATATGATGATTGGTAAAGCTTTATATAAAGAAGGCAAGGATGGAGTTTTGCGATGCAGTATTTATCAGACTGAAGTGAGTATTATATTAGAAGGTTGCCACTTGGACAGTTGTGGTGGATATTTTGCGGAAGACAATATGGCTTGTAAAGCTTTACAAGTTGGTTATTAGTGGCCAATAATGTTTACAGATGCCCACCAATTCGTCCGTCATTGTGATCCATGTCAGAGAACGAGTCGACCTACTGGAACTTCAACAATGCTATTAATACCAATTTTAGATCAAGCGCCTTTTAAAAAATGGGGAATTGATTTTGTGGGACCAATGGCATTAGCCTCGAGATATGGACAAAAATGGTATATATTGGTAGCAACGGATTAAATAACAAAATGTGCTGAAGTCATAGCTACAAAAACCGATAGTACAAGTATAGTAGCAAATTTTTTGTATGAAAATATTATTACACGGTTCGGTTGTCTATGAGAATTGGTTAGTGATCGAGGAACTCATTTTATAAATAGTACAATCGAAGCACTCACAACTAAATATGAGATAAAACATCAGAAGACTACACCGTATCACCTTAGAGCCAATGGACAAATAGAAAAGATTAATGGAATTTTATTTAAAATCTTAGCAAAAATAGTTTGAAGAGCGGAAACAGATTGGGACACTAAGTTGTTCGTAGCTTTATGGGCATACCGTACTGCATATAAAGTTACTACCAATATTATCCCTTTTCAATTGGTTTATGGCCAAGAAGCAATATTACCTATTGAATTGGAAGTCCAAAGTTTACGAATTGCTATAGATAATAGATTGGGAGATCAGGATTCATTACGGCACTGTTTAGAAGAATTCAAAAAATTGGATGAAACTAGAGCCAATGCATTAATGATAATTAAAACTATACAAAAACAAAGAAGACTTATTATGATAGTAAGCTTAGACCAAAGGCTTTTATACCAAATGATTTGGTACTTCTTTATGATAGTTGATTTAAAAATTTTCCAGGAATATTTTGAGTTCGATGGCATGGACCATATCGAGTTATTGACGGATTTCCAAATAGTTCAGTGCAATTGAAAGATTTTATGGGTACTAAATTTATAACACAGATCAATGGCAATCGGCTTAAAGTTTACTATATATAAATCCGGGATGGATTTTTTGTTCGAAAAGGGAGGAGGGGATAAATAATGATGATGATAGGATATTTTATCATGATGAATTGTGGGATATAAGGAGGAGTCGACCCAATTGATTGGACTATAATAAGAAGTAAGAGGGGGCTCTTGACAAGCATCATGTTTTTTTTTGTGGTTAAGAAGAAGATGGCGAATATTATGTCTGAGAAAGAAAGGATGGAGACTAATTGGAAGGAATGGCAAGAACGTCTGCAGGTAGAGGTTGTGATGTTGCAGACTAAACTAGCTGCATTAGCAAAGGAGGCGAATAATTTAGTGCAGACCAATATGCCAGTTTCAGCGACAATACCTTCAAAGATACCTTTAAAATCGACAGAAGAATGACAGAAGTTGTTAGAGGAGCGCAACAACTAAATTGCGCGACACGAGTCTCAGGTACAGGAATTGGATTTATTGAATGAAGATCTGATGGCACGTTTGGATGAAAAACCCTCAAACACTGAGACAGATGACAAAGATGTAAAGAAGAGAAGGTCATCAATTCAAAGGGTGGTAAGCCAAGGCCATTGACTGAAGAAGCTAATGTTGCTACGTCTTTATAAGTTGAGGCTAAATAATGTTTGTGAGGGCACTGCACAATTAGAAGTGGAGTTATGTAGAATAGGTAAATAAACTTTGTCGTAAGTTATTCATTGATTATTGATAATCTTGAAAATTAGACTAATGGTTAGGCAATTTAGTTGATAACAGTAGATTGTTAGTGGAATAAATGGTTAAGAATTCAAAGGGTTATAACTTTTGGAATCTGCAGGCCAACGGTCCATCTTTTGGTAGGATAAAGAGGTTGAAGAAAGGGAGATCAAGGCTAGACTAAAAATAGCCATAAGCTGGAGCAAGCTTGGTACTACCTCTTTTTATTTCTTTGTTGTTGACGAGTAATAGATAGTTTTTGAATACTGAGAAGTTAGTTTGGAGTGCCAGACTGTGAGAGTCATAAGCCAAGATATTGAATTCTGTGTCATGAATTGAGAAACTGAATACAATAGGTAAGCTAGAGATTAATAATTGAATATATATAAACTACAAAGAGAGTAAGTGGGAGATGAATGGATAAGAATATAGAAGTATTGTTGAATTGATAGTCGTAGAATGGATTATGTATTGAATTAAGACGGAATTAGTAAGCCTTGGTATTTTTTAGTTTGATAATTGATTTTAGATAGCTAAAGTACAATCAATCATAACACTAACAGATCCAATTCATATAACCAATCTTTCTCCGTGTTCGAATCCACCTCTATTAGTTCAATTGCTTTGGTATATTAGCTTGAATACAACGAGAACAACAGCCTCTTTCTCCATTTTGAATGTTGAATTTTGAGTGCCAATATCACTTTATCAAACTATTCAATTGATCTCAAATTTCTCATGTATATTAGAAAATAAGTCTACTACTCACATATATAATTTTCTTTCCAATCCAACAAATAGATTCCAAAAAATTTTAGAAACCTTCACTCAACCTAAAACTCTACTTTCCAAGACCCTGACCTACTTAAACCTCAATAATCTTCGATTCAATCCTTTGATCAAGCTCAAACTCTCAGTATATATTGAATACATATAAATCGACAAACTTTCAAAATTTTATCTATGGATCTATTGCCAATTTTTTGAAATTTACCAAAAGGTATCTCTCTTTTTATTTCACAAATCTAGAGTCACCCAAAACAAATCCTTACTTTGCAAAGCTCTTACAAAGTTAATATAAATCCAAATCACTCCAAATTAATGCCTATTAATACTTTATCAAGTTTTCTCTCTAATTCTTTTCTTTAATCTACCAAAATAACTTCAAAATCATCATCAAGGCTTGATTTTGTGCCTTAGGATCTGATTTTGACCTTGATTCATAACCGGCCCTCTCCAAGTACCAATATCTAGTTTTTCTAAGTTATTTTTATTAGAATTTATTCTTAATTTATTTCTAAAAATACCTATATTATTTATTTTTTCAACCTACTTTATTTGCTTTATTTATGGCCCTATAAAGTAAGTAGAAGTTACTTTTTAAAAAAGATAATATTACTACTAAAAGTTTTATTACCTTCTTTTCTTTTATCTATATTTTTTTACTTTATCCTTTAACTTGGCTCCTCTATAATAAGATCTATATTATCATCTTTTACCATATGGTCATGTTACAACATGACAGTGGACTATTTCAAGTGTCCAAGACTCTTTTAATCTACAACAACATAAAACCTCATCACAAGGTAGGACAAAGTAGATCAGAAGAAAATTGATCAAAATTAAACAGAATGGGATACAAAAGATAAAAATAAGCAACCAAAATTAAGACAAAACAAATCAAAATAAAAAGATACAAATTCTAATTGGATTAAGAAAAAGGATCCAAAGCCATACTTGAACAGATGCCCCAAAAGTCCTTGACTAGTCCTATTTATACTTTGTTCTACCACTTTAGACTTTTTAGAATATTCCTACATAATGGATCTTATTTAAATAATCATCCTAAATTCTTTCTAAAAATTTCTATAGTAGATCCTACCTAAATAACCATCTTAGTATCTTTTTAGAATATTCTATATTGAGCCCCACTTAAATAACCACCTAAAATTTTTTCTAGAATATTCTTCAGTGGATCTTATTTGGTCTACTAACTTAATCTCAATTCTAGAAACTTCTATGATTCTAACTATTTATTCCTCTACAAATATCTTATCTATACCCTGTTACAATTAATCCTCCTCCACTAATGCAGAATGTCCTTGTTTTCTTCTTGATGGTATTTCTAAATTGTCTATTGGCAATGGATGAGGTTTTGTGCACGTTCCAAGGTTGCATCGTGAATGTAATAACCTTTCAAAGAACTTTGTACTAAAGTTATTGACATTCACTACCATAGCAAAGGTAGCAATGTTCTAAAATACTATCTACTTCATATTTTTGTTGGTCATCAACTACAACTAGTAGTGGTGGTGGTTGGTGTCAATCCAAAAAGTGTTTTGGCCTGATATGAAATTCCTTCAATTATAAAATATGAAAGACTACATGGATTCAAATATGTGGTAGAAACTCGAGGTGGTATACAACATCAAAAATCATTGTAGAAATGGAAAAAGATTCAAGCTACCAAGGTGCTAGTTTTTGAATTTGAGTTGATGTAGCAAGTAACAAGTTGGCATTAGAGTGTAATACTTGATTATCCTACTAAAAGGTCTTATATTAGCAATGGTTATTTTTAAATTACTTTTATTGATTTTAAGTAGTAAGAAGGCATTGTCGTGCCTCTTGTAAGATTGTTATAAGCCATTATATAAGTTCCTTCATTATTGAATTGTTGGTGTTGATGGGACAATGGAAAGTTGTTAGTGTAATCGGATGCTGACTGATATTAAGAAAAAATAGTGAATGACCAGTACTTGCTTGAATACTATCATTATAAGCAAATTTTAAAGGTGTTAAGTATTCATCCTAATTATTATGATGAACCGCTATAAATGCCTACAACATATCTTCCAATGTTCGATTTACATGCTCTGTTTGTCCATCTATTTGGAGATAGAAGGCTATAGACATGACAAATTATGTACCTAGTAGCTTAAACAAGGCCTATTAAAAACTTTTTGTAAAGCATGGATCTTAATTTGAAATGTTGACATGAGGTGATTTATAGTAATGAAAGATGGTATCAAAGAAGATTCGTAGAAGCACTAAGACATCAATATTTGAGTGTATTGTGGCCAAGTGAAGTTATTTTGAGAGTCAATCTACAAAGATGACAACCATGATATGATTGTGAGGTTTTTGTGACAAATACATAATGAGATCGATAGTGACATGCTTCCAATGTACCATAGGTAGCAAAATTGGCTACAATAGTCTAAAAAATACTATGTTGTATGTTTTATTATATTGACATGACTCATGAGAGCATATAAAGGCTCAAATATCATGATCCAAACTTGCTCAAAATCATATCCTTGAGATTTGTTCTAAAGTCTTCTCTCATCCGAGATGTTTGAATATTGGTATGTCATGTCATTTGTAAAGTATGCATGTTTGGAGTTTAGTATTGTCAAGTACATAAATTTGCTTCTTGAAATAGAGCAAGCCATTATTAAAAATATAATCTTCATACTATATATTATCCACTTTTAGCTAATCACTAACTATCTTGAAATAAGCACCTCAATGTATAATTTCTTTCCATTCTATTTCTTTGGTTAGATTCGAAACGATACTACTAATAGTAGCAACTTTTGCCTTGTCTCTTGATTCATCCTTTAAGTCTGGTCCTTGCAATAAGTTATCTTATAGAGTATATTGTTGCTTTTGCTTGTACTCAAGCTAGATATCAAAAAGCTACAAGTGTTCTTTCCAATGATGATGTCATGATTTCATATTTTTTAAATGTAAATCATGTAGTAAAGGCCAATGGTCAATTAACACAACTAGTGGCTTTTCCAACAGATAGTATTATCATACCTTTGCAACATGTATAATCACTAATTACTTTTAATCATATATAGAGTAATTGCGCTCTGTCCTTCTCAGCTAGCATAATTCATATGCTATAGATTTAAGGCCTCTACTAAAATCTTATTGAAGGACTGCTTCAATAGCAAAGTTGGAAGCATGAATGTCAAGTGTATAAAGAAGGTTAGGATCATACATTTACAATATTAGATTAGAAATGAATGTTCCATTCAATTTATCAAATACGTTTTGTTGCTCCACTTTCTATTGAAATAGGGCACCTTTCTCTAATAGATTTGTCAATGAGGCAACAATGTGAGCAAATTGTCAAATAAAATTACAATAATATTGAGCAAGGCCTGAAAATGAGTAGATTTTAGAAGCATCTGTGGAGGTTGGCCAATCTTCCACTGCTTTCATCTTATCTTGCTCCATATGCATGCCTTTAGATAACACCACATGCCTCAAAAAGGTGACTTTTGACTTCCAAAGTTCATATTTTGATTGCTTACAATAGAAGCAACTATTTTGTAACCAACATAACACTTTTTATAGGTGTTGCTAATGCTCTTTAGAAATTTTATTGTATACAAGGTTATCATCAATGAAGACAACTACATACTTGTCCAAAAGGTTCCAAAACAATCTGTTTCTGTGATCAATAAAAAAGTTGGAGCATTGGTGAGGCCAAAAAATAAAATTAGTCATTCAAAATATCTATAGTGCATATAAAATATCATCTTTTCTACATCTTCTCTTTCAATAGGTATTTGCAAATAGCTACTCCAAAGATCCAATTTACTAAAAATGATTACACCTTAAAATTGGTCAATAAGATCATCTATGCATAGAAGTGGATATGCATTCTTAATACTCTGCTTATTGAGGCCTTGAGAATCAATCCAAAGATAAAGTCTACCATCCTTCTTAGTTGCAAAGAGTAGAAAAGCTCTCTATAGTAATGTACTTTCTTGAATGAAGCCTTTCTCCAAGAGTTTATCTAATATCTTTCACAGTTCTTTAAGTTCTTTTGATACTAGGTGATAAATTGATTGACTTATTGGTTTGGCTCTAGGCAATAGTTCTATTTGAAAGAAGGCACCTCAATGAAGAGTCATTCCACTAGATAGGTCGGTTAAGAAGATATTCTAATATTCTCTTATGAATTACTATGTCTATTCAACTCCTTCAGCAGTCTTGCCCACCACTGATGTAAGATTTAGAACCACCATATATATTGATTCTTTATGATGTATTTGCTTCTTTATAAAGGTCATCTTTATGAGTAAGTCTTTAATTGCACATTATTTTTTTTCTTTACTTGATATGAAGGTGCAAAGAGTCACTTTAGGTCTACTATCTTTAAAGAAGATTGTCCTTATTACCCAATCAACTTGTTTATTTTTCATCTCTAGCCATGGCATATTAAGGATAATATCATATTTTAGCTTAGTCATCTTGAATTTTTCTTCTAAGACATAGATGTTAGTCAACTTCAAGGTTTTTTCTTCACATGTCTTAGTTAATATGTTCTCTTGGTCATCTACAAGGTATAAACTTCTTCCTTTGATTGCCTTAGTTTTAATTCCAAGTTGGTTTGAAATTTCAATTAAGATATTATTTTTTGTAGAGCCATAATCTACAAGCACTTGACATGGTTGTCCTCTCAGTAGTCTCATTAGATGTACCAATTGATTCTTTTTATAATTATCCAACGCAATGTAATTTATCTCTAAGAGATAGTAGCTATCTCTAGTATTGACTTTTGGCACCTTTACTAAGGAGCCTCATTTTCCAACTCTGTCTCATTATCAATTTGGTGAATTTTGAGACTATAAATCCACCTTCTCTTGCTGGTGCTTGAATTTTGATGTTTTAGACAATCTCCAATTTAATGGCCTAACTCTTGATAATAAAAACACAATCTTTTTTGTACTAATATTTGTTGTCTTTATAATGTCAATGATCCTTGTAGGGCATCGATCTCCATTAGCATTGATTGTTGTACCATAGTATTAGATAGTGGCATAGGATTTTGTATTATAGATCTTGTTCCATGATTTTTGAAATCTTGAGCATTGACCTTTTCTGCAATCCAAATTGCATCTTTAAATATTTGTGGATTGCTTAGTTCTACCTCTTGCTAGATCCTAGATTTCAAACCTCATAATATCATAGAAATAAACATATAAGCTAGTAATTACTTGTATAAATAGATAGAAGCAAGTAGAAGTAAGTAAAAATAAATTAATTCTATAATATCTTCTATAGAAGCTTCTTAAAAGCTTCATGGATGCTGCTTTGACTTTATAGGTATCTATAATTGATTTTTTGGATTAAAAAAGTAGTCAACAAGTTGGCCATGTACCACATATGTTGTGAGCTTGAAGTCCAAGCTAACTATATGGCCCACATGTAGAAAAAATTGCCTTGTAAATTAAGGCATGTGTTCTACAAAGTCAACACATATTAGAGGTCCTATAGAATATTGCCACATAGCTAGTACTTAGATAATATATAAAGAGACAAGAATGAAGCCTTCTTCACTCTTTTCAACTTCTTTCTTACTTTTAGTCTAATTTTAAGAGTTTCAAGTTTTCTTATCTTTTAGCAAAAAGCCATTTCAGTTTCTTTTTAATATACAAACTTTCTTATTTCT
Source organism: Physcomitrium patens (assembly GCF_059467195.1). Taxonomy (NCBI): domain Eukaryota; kingdom Viridiplantae; phylum Streptophyta; class Bryopsida; order Funariales; family Funariaceae; genus Physcomitrium; species Physcomitrium patens. Next base: position 1,060,652 of record NC_143434.1, read on the forward strand.
ATTTTGTTATTCTTTCTTTGACATGGATTTCATTGGTTTATACATCATCTTTTAGTTCATTTCCTAGACAGATTGACAAGAGTACACTTATAATATCAAAGATTTCTCTTGTCTTAATTAAGAGTGGATTATTCCTTTCTCATGATAAAACATAAGCATATTAGAAGATGCAGATTACCCTCTTCTAAATTGATATTGTTCTTAGTATATTTTTTGTCCTCAACTCATTTCTTCTATTTATCATGAGTATTATTAGATATTTTTTTGAGTATTATTATGATAGATCTTATTGAAATGAAGAGTACAATGGTACAAATGTAAGAAGAATTGAGGGAGTTGATGCTTGCGATTCATCAATTTAGCTTACTACCATAAGGATCAATAAAAATGGAAGGAAGTAAGGATATAGAGATGATTAGAGCTACTTCAACATCTGCACCAAATCATGTCCCTCTATCCATGATGGAACATCCTTTAAGTATTAGAGAACCAAGAACTGCTTTGTCTGAGAAGTTTCATGGTAGAAGATCCAAATTTCAAGGATTTATCAATCAAGTACAACTTGTGATTGAACTTCAACCTCAAAGCTATCCAATTCTAGGATTACAAGTTAGATTCATTGATATACTTCTTTCAGATTCAACACTATCATGATTTTTATCTTTTTTTGAATAACAAGATCTAATATTAGATAATTTGGAGGAATTTTTGGCAAAATTTCAATCCATGTATGGAGAACATGATGCAACTCGTATTGCAACCAATAAGATTTATATTTTGTAACAAGATAATCGATTTGTAATGTTACATGCTTCACAATTTTGACAACTTGCAACTGATATCAAGTGAGATGATGCTGCATTTATCAGCCAATTTTTCTATGGATTATAATATAAAGTAAAGAAGTTGATGCTCAACTTACTTGATCCTCAAACATTGAGTCAAGCAATTGACTTTGTTGTGAAATGAGACAATCAATTTTTTGGATTTTGATTTGAGAGTCACACAAATGGACCTCAATGTTACTACAATTTGATGGCAACACCAACATCTTCTCAACATATACATTTAGAAGTAGAGGATATGTAAATTCATATGGTACATTTTAAACCTCTTATCGAGTAAGAAAAGACTCGTCATTGTCAAGAAGGATTGTACTTATATTATGGAGAACCTAAACACATTGTTCAATATTGTCCAAAAAAGTGGCGAAATCACAAAATGAGGAGCACATCTATCAAAGAAGATAATGTGTCGAAAAATAAATTTGTCCAGCTACAATAGGAATTGTGCGGCTAGAATCTTATACAATTTTTAATGAAGGTCATATCTTCTCTTGAGAATCCTCTCTTTGTTTTATAATAGATATATATTTAGGACCTAATAATTATAAAGCCTTTGCCTTGATAGATTCAAGATCCTCAACTTATTTCTTAAATGTAGAATTTGTTAAAAGTCATAAAATATCGTTAGTACAAATAATCAAACCTGTTCATGTAGAAATTATAGATGGTCATCCGTTGTCTTTTGGAGATGTTACTCATGAAACACTTCCTATAGATGTAACAATAAATAGTCATAGTAGTTGCATAATCTTTAACATAATTAGATCTTCCTTTAATCCAGTCATTTTAGATTTATCATGGTTAGAAAAGTATAATCCTTGTATAGATTAGATTTCTTGTATCCTTGACTTTTTTAAAAGCATAATTAAGAGTGAAATTAATCTAGTAGAAAATAATAAATCTAGTACAATTAAACCTATGTTTCTAGGTGCAAGAGCTTTCTTGAATACTGCAAAAGAAGGATCACCTTATGTCATTTTTGCCACACATGTTTCTAATGATGCAAAGACTTCAAGTGACATTTTCAACTAATATCAAGAATTTTAAGGTGTATTAGAGAAGAAGAATGCGGATACTCTTTCAGAACATCATTCCTATAACTTCTCAATTGACCTTCAAGAAAGAGCACAACTGTGATTCGGACCAATCTATAGTTTATCACAAAATGAATTACATGAAGTCAAGGAATATATTGAAGAGAATTTGGCCAAGAATTTCATACGCCATTCCAAATTACCAGCAAGAGCTCTAATCTTATTTGTGAAGCAAAAAAATGGATCATTGCGGTGTCATATTATGTGCTTTCCTGCTCGAGAACGTGTCGGGCGTCTGGCTGTAGAAGGTAGTATGGAGATTCGTCGATAGTCAAGCAGTCTATCAGTTTTGACTGCTGGAATATAAACGACTGCATGTCACGGACATACATATAATTACCTATATGAATAGATAAAAGTATGTAAAAGTAGATAAAAGTAGGTTAATTGTGTAATATCTTCTAGAGAAGCTTCTTAGAAGCTTCATAGACGCTGCTTTGACTTTATAGGAGTCTATAGTTGACTTTTAGGTTAGAAACTTGGTCAACAAGTTAGCCATGTGCCACACATGTTGGAAGCTTAAAGAACAAGCTAACTACGTGGTCCATCCATAGAAAACTTGCCTTGCAAACAAAGGCATGTGGCCTAGAAAGTCAACATATATTGGAGGTCTTATAGAACATCGCCACGTGGCTTCTAGTTAGATAGTATATATAGAGGCAAGAGTGAAGCCCTCTTCACTCTTGACAACTCCTTTCTTGCTTCTAGTCTAGTTTCAAGGGTCTCTAGTTTTCTTGTATTTTGGCAATAGCCATTCCAGTTTCTTTCTTAATATACATATTTCTATTTTGTCCTATTTCTTTTTGAGAAAAGTCTCACTTATTCTTTAGCTTTCATCGAGTTCTTGTCCTTGACACTGCAACAATGTATCGTAAATCTATACGGATGCTCTTCGACTGCTTGTCGAAGTCCTTTTTGCCCCAGCCGATAGGTCTCTAGACGTTACAGAGAACCCCGAACAACCCAAATTGTTAATCTTCAATACCGCTTTGTACTTATGATCTTGTATCCACTGACTGTCTTGTTAGATTAACCCAATAAATTTCATTCACTCCGCATACTCAATCCTATAGACGCCCTTTTAATCCTTCAATCACTGACGTAACTCGATTTCACAAAACAGTCAAGAGTATTCAAACCCACTTCAATAAAAATCCCGATTCACCATTACAATACTGACTTCAGCAGCGATTGCCTCAGCCTTCCCAAAACTCTACGAAGAAAAAAAAATCCAAATTCTCTGTCTTTCCTTCCCCGACCCGAAGCATGAAGCTCCTCTCTCTAATCCCTCTTTGATCTTTAGAAACCTCCAATGAAAACCAAACTAGTAACCTTGCAAAATCTTGAAACTAGCTCCCTCCGATTCCCAGAGAAAAAAAAAACCCCCCCTTCAAAACTATATTCCCCCTAACCTTATCCTCTAAATTTCTTCAATCTTCCGTCTTAGATCTGGAATTGGCTCCCACCGTCAAGCTTGGATCCAAAATTGGCTCTCGCCGTCAGAGCTTTCTCCTCCGTTTTTACCTTTAAGAAATCCATTTACTGAAAACAACGTTCCCTGAAACGGCACAGAGAACAGGACAGCCCGAAACTGAATCGAACTCCGTAATCGGGACCACATTGAGTCGCTCGACCAATTCAGGTCTCATATTGGATAAAAGTCCAGTAGTAACCTGGATGTTCCCGTAATTGGGTCAAATTGGTCCTCGCGTCGGATTGGCTAAGACCTGTAGTAAGACCTGGATTTCCCGTAATTGGGTTGATCGGCCAATTCAGGTCTCATATTAGATAAGAGAACTCGGATTGGATTCTCGAAATTAGATCCAATTGGCTCTTCAAACCCGTCGTGTGAATTGGTCCTTCTCTTCCTGCTGACTCCCGTTATTTGAATCGAATAGAGCATTTCAGTATGCCCCGGCTGACTGTAACGGAGTGACTGAACCTGACCACTCAGTATTTGCACTGGAGTTGGTCGATGCTCCCAATATTCGAGGTAACTGAATATTAATAAAATTCCCTTTTCTTTTTATTTTCACTGTATACTCGTGTTACAATACGACATCCACCCCCTCTGAACCTGTGCATCCTCCGATATGCACCAATTTACCCAATTGCTGTTTGATTCAGAATATATCTTCTACGTCTTTGTCCAGTTCGTCTTCGTTACCTTCATTATCCAAATCACTTTCATCTTCTTGCTACGGAATCTCTATACCTTCATTAAGGTCTTTTATATTCATCTATGCATGTCTTCATTTAAATATTTTTACTCGCTTCCCTGCAATTGGTATTTTCAATTTTGTACCATCTAACTCCCGTAATGAGTAAGTCGCATTATCATGAACAGTCGTTACCACATATAGTCCAAACCAACGTTTTGAGAATTTTCGCAAAGTACTATACTGATTATCCAAACTATTATCATAAACAAGTACCCAGTCACCTTCCTCGATTGCTTTTGGTCTCATTCGATGTTGCTTATCAAATCGCGCCTTGTTTTGTAACCTTGTTCTTTTTAACCTTTCCAATGCTATCTAGACATCTTCCGTTCTTTGCTCCAATTGTCGAATCTTAATAGCCAGAAGTTCTTCTCTTGTCAATCCATCTTCCCATGGTAGTATATTCCAAATAAGTACCTTTTCTTCGATCGACATAACTGGTTTTTGACCTGTCATAAGTTCTACTGGCATATATCCTGTCACCAAACTATGTGTAGTTCGATCAGCCCATAATGCAAATGACAATAGCCGTGGCCACTCTTTAACTTTTCCATTACAAGCTTTAACCAATGCTTTCACAATCGGCGGGTGACCTCGTTCGCTTTTTGCATTCCCTTCCGGATTATAAGCAGTAATGAGTGATAGTTTAACTCCACATTTTTCAAAGAACTTACGAGCTTCTTGTGCATTTAATTCTCCATGATCTGTAGTGATTTTTCCTACGCACCCGTAACGGCAAATGACATCTTCAAGCAAAAACCTACAAATCCCCTCTGTAGATTTTGTCCTCAATGCTCTTCCTTCTACTTGATTTGATAAATCTTCACGAGCTAAAACCAAATATCTCATCTACCATAACCCAACCAGCATAATAACCAAATCAACAACCCATTTAAAATGAATAGCCAGAGGATACGTAGGATGAAGACCATCTCGATGTTGGATATTAGAATACGATTGACAGATTTCACATGAGTCTACAAATGAGAGCACATCTTGATACATATTTTTCCACCAATATCGTTCCTTGAGTTTAGCAAAAGTAGCCCAGATTCCTCTATGCCCTGCCCATAAACTATCATGAAACTCCTTTAATAATTTTAGTCTTTCTTCCTTTTTCCTTATCACTCGCTGTGGCATCCCAATTCCTTTCTTCGGTCTCTTCCATAAGAATCCATCTCGAAGTAAAAATCCATATGCTTTTTTTCTTATTTGTTTGAATTTTTCTGTAGACCAATTCCCCTGCTTAGACAAGGTATTCAAATAATGACCAATATCCAATAATTCTCCTTCATAAGATTTTTCAAGAGATATCTTGTCTTCTCTGTTGAAATTTGATATTGAATAGAATTTCAATCCGACATCATCAATGTCTTCAACCATTTCGTCCTCCCTCTCGTATCTTGCTCGAGATAGCATGTCTGCTACTAAATTGTCCTTTCCAGTGATATGCTTAAATTCTGGATTTAGTGACTTAATATAAGCAATCCATCTCAACATGGCAATATCTGGCGTTGAACAGTTAATAATCATTCCAAGCAATGGCAAGCAATCTGTTTCAATTACTACTACTGCCCCAATCAAATAGTCCTTTTCAACTTTCATAGCCAAAATGACTCCCCAAAGTTCTCTTTTGACTTGCAAATATGCACGCTGACGAATACTTAAAACTTAAGCCCCAAATCAAACTGCAAATCTACTCCCATTTCAATCATCTTGACCCACAGCCCATCCAATGGCAATTGGACTAGCGTCCACAGTAAGAATCACTGGTCTATTGCACTTATAATCAACCTTCCTCAATATTGGAGGTGACATCAATAAATTCTTCAATCTTTGCATTGCCTGAATGTGCCTTTCTTTCCATTTAAATCGGTAACCCTTGCGTAACAGTTCATATAATGGATCCGCTATGTGAGCAAAATGAGGGATCCAAATTCGATAAAATACACATGCACCCAAAAACCTGCGAACCTCTGTTAAAGAATCACAATCCTCTTTTATCCTTCCAATTGCATCAACTTTAGTCGGATTTGGTTTTCTTCTATAAGATCCACATAAATGTCCAACAATTACAACCTCTCGTACTCCAAATACGGACTTCATACCCGATAATGTAAGATGAACTTCTCCAAGCCAAGTTAAAATCTTTTCACAATCTTGTATATGATCAACAACATATCTGCGACACCCCCTCATATCAAAAGTTTCATCCTTGTCTCCTTCTCTGCACCCTTTTATAGGAACATCATCCAGAAAAGGCATAGTCTTTTCCGGAAGAAAATCTCTCAATACCTTATTCATCCCATTCATCATATGCGCAACTGAGTTGGTCGCGCCTTGAGGAATAGTACACATTCTAACCAATCCAAGTGGAGTCCTCATAGTTGTCATATCTCTACTTCCTTCGGCAAGTTGAAATTGATCATAACCTAAATACAAATCACCCATTGAATAGATCGCCCTTCCAGCAAACGCCTCAGCAAATTCATCCACAATAGGTCCAATTCCTGCATTCCTGACAGTTACAGCATTCACCGGCTGCATATCTTGAATAAACTGTAGTGACCCATTCTTCTTAGGTACCATAAACCATCGACTAGAATATGGCGCAAATGAAGGTTCTAATATTTTCATCTTTATCTTTTCTTTTAATAGTTCCACCAATTTAGGTAAATGTGCCCTCGGTACTGGAATCGGTCTTAGATTCCAAGGTACATGCGGTACAGTGAAGATAACCATAGGTGTTATAATATTTGGATCCACACACCTAATTTCATGAGATTCGAAGGCAAACGATCTACCTTGTTTAGCCAACATCTTTTTGAAGCAAGTAATTTCCTCCGGCAATAAAGAACCATCAGAACCAATCTTCAATTCTTCAAAAGTCTCTTCGGTAAACTGATGTCCAATACTCATTGGATCTCTTAAACTTGCTTCTTTTGATGCTTCTCCCATTTGTTCTTTAGAATCTTCTGGTAATGGTCCGGCAACAAGCTTTACCTTCTTATCTGCCGTTTTATATCTCGTCTCTACTGTGACTTCTGGTGCTTGAAAAGATTCAAGCATGGTATAAACCTCTCTCGAATGAATCTCAACAATCTTATCATTATCCCCTAAACCAATAGATGTAATCAATTCCAATGAATCTTCCAGTCCATTTTCTTCATAAACACCCAAAATCCTCTCATCATCTTGCAATGTACCTAACTTGCGTAATTATCCTTCAATATTATATAATCTTTTTCTTTCTTTTCTTTTAAAATCATCAACTTTCTTATACATAATATTTCCATTCTCCAATATACCAATAAAACTCGCATCAAAGGTACCTTCATATCGCGAGAGTACCTCCTCTTTTGTACTTCCATAATCTCGCTTTACAGTGGTACCTCCCCAAAATCCTTAAATCCTTCAACAATCTTTGGCAATGGTTTCTCCCTCAACTTATCTCGATTCCGTTCATGGTTAGGAGGTACTGTTAGAAATTATACAGCTTTCCTCTCATCTTCACTCCGTACCCTTGCATAAGCAGAGCCATCGTCAAGTACTTTTGTTTCTATCCGTGTAGTTGTAATATAAGGTTGTCCTAAAACCAACGGATAAGACGTTGTATCTTGAATGAAGAAATATTGCTCCGTCGCAACATCCCCAATCCGAATTTTGACATCTGGACAAGCTCCATATAATTCGCCTTGTGTGTTATTAGCTGCTCGTATTGCCCATCCATGTTCCATATCAATTGGCCATTTTTGCTTCTTATAAAGATCTTTAGACATGAGATTTATTTCAGAACCATGGTCGACCAAAGCAACTATTGGTTCTTCTATATCTCCTACCTTCACCAATATCTCAGTAGTTGCCCTTGCCCAATGCTTTCGAGTATAATGGCACAAAGTTTCTATTCCCTTGTCACTAGAATCTTCGAAACGTACTCGCTGATTAAACCCATTCTTTTCATTTGTTGGTTGCTTGTAACCAATATTAACCTTTTTTTCATCTCTACATATTCTTGTATCAATAGCATGACTCATTCCAGTTTCGCTCATTAATTGCCTCTTTCGCTTAATGCTGTCAATGATAACATCATGAAACTCCTTCTTTGCAATTTCCAAGACTTCTTTCAATGTGAATTCCACCTTAGCGTTTAATATACGTTCTTCCAACACCCCTTTTAAATTTGTTGCCGCTTCAATGTCAGAAAGTAGCTTATAAGCAATTGATTTGCCCTTATCTTTTGTCTCCCTTGTTTTTTCTCCCAATGATGATGAGGTATCCTTAACAGGCAATTCTTGTGAAGCTGCCTCCCGAGCCTTATCTCCTCGAGTTTGCCTCTTAAAAGAATTTCCTTCTCTAGTATCATCAAAATTTCCTCGTCTTTTTTCTCCCATCAAAGCTTCATGTTGGCTCTTAGCAATATATGCATGAACTGAAAGAGACTCAACAGGATCCTCCCAACCTGTTCTTCCTCGTATTATAACTGCAGTTCTCAATAACGCTTCTCAATGTAATTTCCCTTCTTGCATTGTAGAAACGGTAGAAGCCCAAAACTCACTAGTTTCCGTACTTCCACCAATTTCATCATCTACTCTAGCACCATAACTTGCACTTTCTCGTGCTACTGTTTCATGCTCTTTTAAGTAATCTTGAACCAATGCTCTCATTCCTCTCTTGCCAAAATTGGTTTGAAGAAGATCCTCTCTATTTTTCAATGCTATCTTCCCATCTTTCCAGCAAATAATTCCCTGCCGTATCATATTATTAAATTCATTGCAATCTTTTCTAGTGTGTGAAGCATCATCACACCAAATGCATCTTTGTACATATTCTTGTTTTGAAACATTCTTTGAATTATTTATAGAAGTATTCTCTTCAAGTCTTGCCAATTTGATTTGAAGATCTCGCATTCCTCATATAATTTCTTCCATACCCATATCTGCTTTCTTTGACAAGGATGTCGAAGGTTGAACTGTAGGCATTGTTGGTGGTATTGTACGTACTGGAGCTTTGGGTGCTTGTACTATTTTCCGAATATTGCTCCTATCCTTCCTCCTTTCTTTTTTTGTAAGCAACCCCACCGCATCTTCAACGTTCTTCCACTTCGTTGTCAATCCTTCATCTTCTTCTTTGTCTTCAAGAAGGGGTTCTAATTTCTCTTGCAATTCTCCATCAGCAGCTTGAAGAAATAGATCAACTTTGTTCGGCTCCAATGTCAATTTTTCTACCTTCGATAATTGAGAGTACTGCCTCTCAAATTTCCTTAGTAGCTCTGTTGCTTGTAAATTCTTATTGGGCCATTCAATCCATCCCAGAAACAGCTTCTTAGTAACGCAATCAGCATCTTCGAAGAAATATTCGTCTTTCAATGCATGTGAAAAATCCTCCCATGAATTCCCATAACGATCCGTAATCGATGTAATGTGGTCCCTTATCTCTGGTATCGTGGCAAGTCCAAATAGTTCAACCATTTTCTTCTCAGAAACCCGATTTAATTCCATTTCACGAACATAACATCTTAAATACCTTAAAATATTCCTCCCATCAAATTGATCAATTTTATTGACCACTGCTTGCAATGCTTTGGTTGCCAAAGCTTCCTTTCGATCATTGCTTTGCTGTTGCTGCATTGACAATGAGAAGGCTTGAAACAAACTAGCAATAGATGGATCCATGTGCATACCTTGTCCTTTAGAAGACTCCCCACCAGAAACTTCTCTCAAAAATCCTTCAAAATTTTTATTTTCGTTTTCCATAAAAATAAAGATAAAATCAACCGAAGTCCAATACCTTCCACCTCAAGCTTTCATGTCGGGTTCACCACTTTTTGTCGTATTACGTGCTTTCTTGCTCGAGAACGCATCAGGCGTCTGGCTGTAGAAGGTAGTATGGAGATTCGCTGATAGTCAAGCAGTCTATCAGTTTTGACTACTGGAATATAAACGACTGCAACAATGTACCGTAAATCTATACGGATGCTCTTCGACTGCTTGTCAAAGTCCTTTTTGCCCCAGCCGGTAGGTCTTTAGACGTTACAGAGAACCCCGAACAACTCAAACTGTTAATCTTCAATACCACTTTGTACTTACGATCTTGTATCCACTGATTGTCTTGTTAGATTAACCCAATAAATTTCATTCACTCCGCATACTCAATCCTATAGACGCCCTTTTAATCCTTCAATCACTGACGTAACTCGATTTCACAAAACAGTCAAGAGTATTCAAACCCACTTCATTAAAAATCCCGATTCACCATTACAATACTGACTTCAGCAGCGATTGCCTCAGCCTTCTCAAAACTCTACGAAGAAGAAAAATCCAAATTCTATGTCTTTCCTTCCCCGACCCGAAGCATGAAGCTCTTCTCTCTAATCCCTCTTTGATCTTTAGAAACCTCCAATGAAAACCGAACTAGTAACCTTGCAAAATCTTGAAACTAGCTCCCCCCGATTCCCAGAGAAAAAACAAACCCCTTCTTCAAAACTATATCCCCCCTAACCTTATCCTCTGAATTTCTTCAATCTTCCGTCTTAGATCCGGAATTGGCTCCCACCGTCAAGCTTGGATCCAAAATTGGCTCTCGCCGTCAGAGCTTTCTCCTCCGTTTTTACCTTTAAGAAATCCATTTACTGAAAACAACGTTCCCTGAAACGGCACAGAGAACAGGACAGCCCGAAACTGAATCGAACTCCGTAATCGGGACCACATTGAGTCGCTCGACCAATTCAGGTCTCATATTGGATAAAAGTCCAGTAGTAACCTGGATGTTCCCGTAATTGGGTCAAATTGGTCCTCGCGTCGGATTGGCTAAGACCTGTAGTAAGACGTGGATTTCCCGTAATTGGGTTGATCGACCAATTCAGGTCTCATATTGGATAAGAGGACCCGGATTGGATTCTCGAAATTGGATCCAATTGGCTCTTCAAACCCGTCGTGTGAATTGGTCCTTCTCTTCCTGCTGACTCCCGTTATTTGAATCGAATGGAGCATTTCAGTATGCCTCGGCTGACTGTAACGGAGTGACTGAACCTGACCACTCAGTATTTGCACTGGAGTTGGTCGATGCTCCCAATATTCGAGGTAACTGAATATTAATAAAATTCCCCTTTCTTTTTATTTTCAGTGTATACTCGTGTTACAACACGACAGTGGATGTGTATTCATTATCGAGGACTCAACAAGATCACCAATGAAAATAGGTGCACTCTACCTTTGATATCCAGACTTCTCAATCAACCAAATTAAGCTAAGATCTATACAAAAATAGATCTATAAAAAATATACAATCTAGTATGTATTAAAGAAGATGATGAATGGAAGAGTGCGTTTTAAATTAGGTATAAGTATTTTGAATACAACATCATGCCTTTTGGACTTAAAAATGTATTAAGAGTTTTTTAACATCTAATGAATGATATTTTTTGAGAGTTTTTAGACCATTTTGTTGTTTGTTATCTAAACAACATCTTGATTTATTTTAAGAACACAAATGAACATAAACTTCATGTTCATCATGTATTATAAAAATTAAGAGATTTGGGACTCTATGCAAAGATAAAAAAGTGTGTATTCTACACTACTCAAGTTGACTTCTTAAGATACATCATTTCAAATGATGGACTTATGATGGATCCTAAAAAAATTCAAACGATTATGGATTGAAAAATTTCAAAAACGGTAAAAGATGTTAAATACTTTTTGGGCTTTGCCAACTATTATCGGATCTTCATCAAAGATTTCTGTCAAGTTGCAGCTCCACTTACACGTTTGGCTTGCAAAGACAAATTTGAGTGGAACAAAGAAGTTGAAGCATCTTTTAAAACTTTGAAATTAGCATTTATTTCTGCACTAATGTCGTATTGCGTCAACTTTTTTAAGGCATTTTTTATGGAAACAGATACATCAAACTTTGTTTTGGGTGTCGTTCTCATGTTGTGGTTTGGCTACTATATGAAAATAATGTAATTATGTACTTAATATATAATTTATTAAGGAACATGGTGAGAGCCATGTTAGTAGATTTTAGTTGGTTGTAGAATATAATTTGATTATTATCTTAAGAAGAGGTTGTTTAAAAAAGATTACTATAGAATTTGTATAACTTTAATTTTCTTTTTGATAGTCACTTTTAAGATTGGTTGTGGTTGATAGTAACTTCTAAATATTTGGAGTCACCTTTGTTAGATATTAGTGATATTTGAAAACTTATTTTGGTTTTTTTATTTGGTGTTTAGAGTATAAATTATGTAAATTTCATAAAAAAAGGATTGAAGAAGGATTTTGGTAGCAAAGAGAATAATTAGGGCGCTAATATAGATGAATGGAGATGGATGATGAAAATCTCCATTCCTATTGGTCAAAAATCATAACCAATAAGCTTTGAAGAAGTTGTCTGAGGCCATATTAGGAATTAGAATTAGTTTTTCGTAGCCATTTGAGCTTTGAAGGCTAAAGTCAGCAAGTTTAGGTTTTTGGCTATGGTTTTAATGCAAATCTTATATGATTTGGAGTTTATATGAAGGAGATATAGACACTCAAAGTTAAGGTATTGATTTAGAAGCTACTATCACTCTTTTTGATATAACGCATGTGTACGGAAGGCAATTGAGGATTGGCAACTGCGATTGAAGAGAGCACTTTTGCAGCTATGCTTTTTGCATATTTCTTACTAGATTCTAAGTTAAAGTAAAGGAGTTATTGGATTTTGAAGTCAGTACATGCAATCTAAGGATAATAAGTGACCCAATTTACTAGTAGTTGTGTCTTGAGCTATATCTTGAGCAATTTGATAAGGTTTTGGCTCAAAATTTTAGAAAATATTTAAATTCATGTTAATAAACTTAATACATAAGTTTGATGACATTTGAGTATTGGATTCTTAAGACATTAAGAAAATAGTGCTCAGGTGCTTGTAAATTAGGGTTTAGAATATCTGCTAGGATTTCTTAGATGCCAAAAGATCGGGAGTGAATTTGTACTTAGTTTTTTTTGTAATAAAATTTAAAAGTGAATTCTACCTACTTTATAAATTTGAAACAAATTAAATAGCTAAATCAAGAGTTATGAATTTCTAAAGTTTGGGATAAGAAATCTCTTCATAGGAAAAATATGTTTTGAAGGGATTTTGTTATATTTTGAGTTTTAAGCAAAAGAAAAGAGGTTTGGAAGCTAAATCAAGATTCATATAAAAATTTAAGCTAAAATCTCTACAGCTAATACCTGGTGTATTTCCAGATAGCAAATCATGTCATATGATATCATATTATCACAAATGTGAACAAATGATAAACTTCACCCAATAGCTTTTCATTCCAAAAAAATTTTAGCAACCGAGATTAATTGTGAAATCCATGACAAAGATTTTTTTGCAATCGTGGATTCATTTCAAGAATGGCATCATCATTTAGAAGGTACTTTTAATCTAATTACCATATATATAGATCATAAGAATTTTAAATATTTTATATCAATACGTATTTGAAATCGTTGCCAAGTCCATTGGAGTATGTCTTTATTAAGATTTGATTTCAAGATGACATATCGATTAGGCAAACAATAAGGTTTGTCAGTCGTCTTTTCTAGACGTTCTTATCTTACACCAAAAGAAGGAGATGTATCTTTTGGTCAGCAAAAAATAATTCTCTTGAAGCCACAACATTTTCATCTTCAAGTAATGAAATCAACATTGATTGTTGATTCAATCCTTGTGAAACAAATCCAATCAAGTATATCTTCTAATCCTCTTGTTCACAATATCAAAAATCTTTCTTTTAAGTTCCAAGATACTTCTAAATTTGAGTTTAAAAACAACCTACCCTATTTTGAGGGTTGTTTATATGTTCTAAAAGGAGAAGCACGATTACGTATTCTTCAAGCATGTCACGACTTTCTAGCAAAAGGACATTTTGGATACAACAAGACTTTGGAGCTTACATCTAGAGATTTTTGGTAGCCACAAATGTGGAAGGGTGTGAAAAACTTTGTTCACTCATGCAACATTTATTCAAGATCAAAAACTCCTCATCATCGATTTTACGGACTTCTTCAACCATTACATATTCTAGAACAACCATGGTCTTTTTTTTTTATGGATTTTATCACAAAACTTTTAATCTTAGGTTCTTATAATTATATATTCGTAATAGTAGATTATTTTACAAAGATGACACATTTTGTATCATGTACAAAATCTATCACAAGTGAAGAAATAACTAAATATTTTCTTGACAACGTCTATTGCTATCATGGATTGTCGAAGGATATTGTATATTGATAGGAAAATTAAGTTTATATCAAGATTTTGGCAAATTCTTTTTAAGATTCTAAATGTGGATATAAAACTATCTTTGGGATTCTATCTTCAAACTAAAAGACAAATAGAGCATGTCAATCAAGTTTTGGAAGAGTATTTAAGATATACCATCAACTATCAATAAGATGATTGGATAATTTTTTTGCCATTGGCAGATTTTGTTTATAATAACATGGTACATTCTTCTACAAAACAAACATCTTTCTTTGTCAATTATAGTTATCATCCACGACTTGATACTTTTAACTTTTCAAAAGCTGATAATCATGCGGTAAAAGATTTGACTAATCATTTGTCAGAGCTACATGCAACAATGAAGGTGCTATTAAAAGAAGCTCAAGAATAATAAAACATCAATGTAGATGTGTATCAATAGGAACAACCACCATTTCACATAGGTGACAAGGTATGCTTACTTCATCGTAATATAAAGATCACTCATCCTTGTGATAAGTTGGACTATCATAGACTTAGTCCATTTCCTATTTCTGCACAAATTAATTCAACTGCATATTATTTATACCTACTAGAGTCAATGAAAATCCATCTAATATTCCATGTATTTCTTCTTAAACCATACAAGACAGTGGACATACCAAGAAGAAGATGAGCTCTATCTCTTCCTATAGAAATGGACAATAATAAAGAGTTCAAAGTAGAAGAAGTTCTAGATTCAAGGTGACGTCAAAATAAATTCGAATATCTTGTTCATTGGCACGAATATGATATTAGTGAACACACATAGAAGCCAATATAAAATCTTGTAAATGCAACAAAGGTGGTAGAGGCTTTTCATCGATAACATCCATCAAAATCAAGATGAAAACCTTTCGTATAAAAGAAACAAAATCTAGATAAGATAACATTCTATTTTCAATCCTTGTTTGTAGCTTCTTTATAGTTGTGATGCTAAAGACATGGAGAACCAAAAACCACCAGATTCAACTAAAGAACCTTGGTTTGCTGACTTATTGGATGAGACATTACGATTGTTACAATCTTTAAGATGATGCAATCGACCTGAAGATCCTCAAGAATGACATATTTTTTCTCGAATAGATGGCAATATACAATGCGTTTGGAATCACGACCTTAGAAGAGACTCTCGATGTTTGGTAATTTTATTAGAGGTAGAAATAACTCTTGATGGTGTTTCAAATATTTTAGTTGAAGGAAGTTATGAAGGCATAAACAACGATCAAATAATAGGGTGGTCTCTCTGCCCTAGTATAGAATACTAACGGTGGTTGAGAGGCCCTATCAACCATCTTCAAAGAGAACAAAGATCTGAGTATGTGGCTAATACAATTATTTGTATTATAGATTTTTTCAACATATGATGATTGCTCCTCATGGAACTCGTCCCTAGAAGGGAGAATAATGTCACAGATATACACATATAAGCTAGTAATTACTTGTATAAATATATAGAAGTAAATAAAAATAGATAAAAGTAAGTTAATTCTATAATATCTTCTATAGAAGCTTCTTAGAAATTTCATAGATGTTGCTTTGACTTTATAGGTGTCTATAATTGACTTTTTGAATTAAAAAGTAGTCAACAAGTTGGCTATGTGCCATACTTGTTGTTAGCTTGAAGATCAAGCTAATTATGTGGCCCACACATAGAAAAACTTGCCTTGTAAGTGAAGGCATGTGTCCTACAAAGTCAACACATATTGGAGGTCATATAGAACATCGCCACGTAGTCCCTAGTTAGATAGTATATATAGAAATAAGAGTGAAGCCCTCTTCACTCTTATCAACTCCTTTCTTTTTTCTATTCTAGTTTTAAGAGTCTCAAGTTTCTTTGTCTTTTGGTAATAAGCCATTTAAGTTTCTTTTTAATATATATATGTGAGTCCCACCAATAGATCTTAATTAATGGATTAGTTAAAAATATAATATTGAGTCATTTAATTAAATAAATATTAAGTTTAAAGAGTCTTTTTGACTATTTATATAGTTATTAGAATTTAGAAGTATTTATAAGTATAAAAGTCTTATTAGAAGAAAAGTTACAAAAATGGAATCTTAGTAAGACTTGGAGGCAATTATTTTAGTTGGTTTAGTATTTTTACTCATTTTTGAGTATTAATGATTATTAATTGAGACCAATTTCTATATTAACTTCATATCTACATGTATCACTTTAAAAAATCCTATCAATGATTAATTAATAGTTAAAAGAAGTATGAAAAAGAACTTCGTATCTTTTAAGTTATGTATGTAAAAAATAAAATTTTTAGTAGATTTAAATTGATTTTATTACTATAAAAATTCACCAAAATAGAAAAATATAAAATTTAATGGTTAAAAATATAATAAAAATATTATAGGATTTTAATAATTTATTTAGAATTTATTTAGGATTTTTTTATGTATTTTAGAGAAAATTTCAAGACCTTGGTAAAATTGAGTTGTACCACCTTGAGAGCCACTATGAAGAAATGAAACAAGTTTTGAAGACTATACAAGGTGTTTAAGCTAATTGGATATTTTTGAACACCATGGTGAAGTCAAAAATACAAAAAAAGTAGTTTTATTAATAGAAAATAGGAGGACTAACAGCTAGTATAGTCCTTGTAAGAAGAGAGGTGCACAATTCCCATATGGATTGTAGCACCTTAGGTATAGGTTAGAAGGTAAGACTAAGGCCTCAAGGCCTCTTTAGAGACCAATATACACTACTTGTGAGCCTTAGTGAGGTTCGAACTCCTGATTTCTTAAGCAAGTTATCCCTGAGGTAAAAATTATTCACTTAACTTTTCTATTATTTATATTCTATCTTTAATCTATCATAACTTACTCATAGTAACTTGGAATTACATGATTTTTATGTTATTGAAAAGAAAAAAAATTACATACCTAAAAATGTAAGTTTTATTTTTTATTTTTATCTTTTATTAGATGAAAATCCAATGAACAAATTGTGACTATTTTTGTAGTATACAATTGCTTGATTGCACTTATTTCACTTCTTTGGTATTGTCTTTCTTTTGTTCTTGTTTATTGCTACTTCTACTTCTCACTACCAATTACAAGTAACTCTTAATTGAGTCCATCTTGTAATTTGGAATAAAGGAAAAATTTACCCTCACAATATACTTCTTAATTTCTATTTTATTACTTTTTTTTTGACACAAATTTCATTGGTTTATGCATCATCTTTTAGTTCATGTCTTTGACACATAGTAATTGATCCATCATCTTTGCCTCTGAAAATTTGTCAATTTCGATATATAAGGACTTGAATCGAAAGACATAAACTTGCACCAATTTAGATTATATAAGATTTGTGAATTAATTACATGCTATCTTTTTTGCATTGATAGGCTGAAATTGATTCCTAAACTCGGTTTCAAACTCCTCCCAATCACAAAATCCACCTTGAACTCCATAGCTTTTAACTCGATGTTGCCACCAAATGGCTATCACATCTCTCAAATAGTTGGCTGTATATGTAATTCTTTTAGTAGTATTTGCTTTAGATAGTTGGAAGTATTGTCGCATGTTGAAGAGCTACTGACATACATCTTCTTGTCTTGAAGTCCTAGAGTATGTACTAGGCTTAATCAATTTCAATTTAACAAATGTTGACTTTTTTGTCCTCAATGCTTCTATTTGCCCTTGCAAAGTAGCTTTCTGGCTTAAGTAGTGCTGTATTTGAGCTTCCATCTAGGATTGCTTTGCCATATCTCCCATACTGTAATTTCTCCATTAGATTCCTCTATTATGATGCCTTCTCATTTCTTAGTTGACTTTTCAAGAATAGCTCGTGGTAGCCTCAACATAGTACTCAATGTAACCACAACAATTGACCTTAGAGTAGATGATGACTATTCATATACTGTTGAAGGAAAGAACTCATTTAGTTGTTGCTAATGGTCAATAGAGTATATGAGTAATGAGGGATATCCTACAAGGTTAGTTGCTGGTCTATAGTGCCTTAGAATACAAGGAGAGGGCTGGTCCTAAGAGATATCCCATATGGGTTGTAACACATGGTACCTTGCTACTAGTATGTAAGAAAAGGGTTGGCATGGGAAGAATCATCTCATACCACATTCTATTTGTGAAGTGCAACCTTGCTGGTCCTAACTTGCTTGTGTAGAGTTTGCTTTCTATGTTTCAATAGGTTATGGGCCCACACTCTCTTACCAAGTAAGTTGTTCTTGCATTATTTCTTTGTTGCTTACTTTGGTGGTTGGAATCTTATGGTAGAGTGTTACTAGTGTGTTGTTGAAGTCATTGCTCCTGGATTTGTGAGTATATGAGTTTTGTGCAAGACCTTGATAGTGTCTTTGCTGAAGTAACACTAGTGTTTGAAAGTTTTATGAGATAGTGAGTCATTTTGAGTGGAGTGACGTGAGGGAGACTTATGAGAGCCATAGAATTACTTTACAATTCATTCTCCACCATTTAGACGTGATTTGGACTCATAATTTACAAAAAGTTGCAAAACAGCGAATTCTGGGTTTGTAGTTCAGCAATCTTTGAGTAGTGATATCTTCTCCATTACAACTCCAAATCAAGAGTTTTTTGGACCTACGTGTAGCTTGAGATGGCATCTTTTGAGTGTGATAGCTTGAGAATGGTTGAAAAGTTCAAAGGTGACAACTTTCACCACTGGAAGGCCAAAATGGAGCTACTTTTGGCGTCATTGGATCTTTGGGAGATTGTATGTCAGGAGGAAGAGGCACCTGGGGTAGAGGCAAGCATCAAGGAGCATAAGGAGTTCAAAAGACGAGAAAAGAAAGCTTTTGGCATAATTGCCACCAATTTAGATGAGAGCAACTTTGTTCATGTCATTTCTTGCAAAGGGGCAGCAGAGGCATGGAAGACTCTTTGCAACGTCTATGAGAGTAGAAATCTCTCCAATGTACTATGGTCAAGGCAAAAATTCTTCACCGTGAAGATGGAAGAAGGTGAAGATCTCATGGCTCATGTGAATAAGGTAAAAGCACTTGCAAACCAACTTGCTGTTATTGACAAGCCTTTACCTGAAGAAGATGTTGTGATGACATTGCTCTCAAGCCTTCCGGACTCCTATTCCTCCCTCATTGTGGCATTGGAGTCAATTTCAAGAAAAGATCTTACTTTGGACTATGTCACGGCAAGACTAGCCCATGAAGTGACCAAAAGAAAGCAAAAGGAGTCTATTGGAGAGCAATCAGCACTATTCACGAGACCAAGTAAGGCAAGTACTTCCATTCAACGTAATCTTCCCAAAACTTGTTATATTTGTGGAAAACCAGGGCATTTTGCTAGGAATTGTTTCAAGGCAAAGAGAGGAGAAAGAGAGAATGCCAATAATGCTTTTCATGACCATGGAGGTGATGACTTTGCATTCATGGCAAAACAAACTTCTTCCATGCTTGATATGAGCAAATGGATCGTGGATTCTGGATGTACCAAACACATGACTCCATACAAGTGTTCATTTAACACTTATCAACCAATTCCAGCAACTAAGGTTTGGTTAGGTGATAATGGTATGGTACAAGCCATTGGAATGGGCACCATTGTAGTGGAAGTAGTGGTCAAGGGCATAAGCAAGAGGATCACACTCAAGGATGTGTTGCATGTGCCAAAGATGAAGAAGAACCTCCTTTCGGTGAGTAAACTTGTAAGTCATGGGTGCAAAGTGCAATTCAATATGAATGAATGTTTTGTGAGAACCATGGAAGGCAAAGAAGTAGCAAAAGGGATTAGAGATGGCAATCTCTATATTATCAATTGCAAGCTCATCAATGGAGTAGAGGTTGCTGCTTTTGCTGAATTTCCATCAAATGAAGATAAGGTGGGCATTTGACATCAAAGACTTGGACATTTGAATGCCAAAAGCATGAAGGAGCTTCAATCCATGGTAAGTGGCTTAGACCTTGGCCATTCTACTATGAATCTATCTTGTGAAGGTTGCATTCAAGGCAAACAACATAGGACACCATTTCCTAGTGGAATTGCAACAAGAGCAAATCAATTGCTGGAGCTTGTGCATTCGGATGTTTGTGGACCCATGAAAACACCATCTATGAATGGAGCAAGATATTTTGTCACATTTATTGATGACTTTTCAAGGAAGGTATGGATTTATATCATCAAGGCCAAAAGTGAGTGTTTTGCTAAGTTTAAGGAGTGGAAAGCACTTGTGGAGAAGCAATGTGAGCACAAGATTAAGGTGCTCAGATCGGACAATGGAGGTGAGTATTTGTCCAAAGACTTTGATGAGTTATTGAAGCATGAAGGCATTGCAAGACAAACCTCCACTCCCTATACCCCACAACAAAATGGAGTTGCTGAAAGAGCAAATCGCACCATTGTGGAGATGGCAAGGAGTATGATTCATGCTCAAAAGCTTGGATATGAGTATTGGACGGAAGCTGTGGTAAATGCCGTATATACAAGAAATAGGTATCTCACAAGTGCACTTGAAGGAATGACTCCCGAAGAAGCTTGGACTGGTAAGAAACCTTGTTTATCTCATATGAGGATTTTTGGATGCATTGCATATGCTAAAGTTCCAGATAGTATGAGAGGCAAACTTGATGCAAAGGGCACAAGATGTGCATTCCTTGGATATTGTGAAGGCACCAAGGCATATAGGCTCATGTGTTTAGACACCAAAAAGATCATCAAAAGTCGTGATGTAGAGTTCTTGGAGTATAAGAGTGCAAGTGAAAAGTGGGAGATGTGTCCAAGTGGGAGTAGTGGTGTGTTTGTGGACACATCTTCAATTTCAGCAAACAAAGAAGAAGATGAAGAAGAGCATTCTCAAAGTGAAGATGGAAATGAAGATATCATTGAAGAAGAGCCCAACTCTATAAAGACTTCAATTCCAGCAAGATACAACAAGCACAATGAAGAGAATGAAGATGAAGAATATCAACTAATGAATGAGAGAAGGAAGTGTATGAGCCATAGAAGGCAGCAAGAGGTGCATGAAGGCTCATCTTCTTTGCATGAAAGAAGATATCCAACACGTGAAAGAAGACCACAAGGTGAATGGTGGAAGAACCACATCTTTCCACAAGTAAGTGAAGATCAGGCCAATGTTGCTCTTCTTGATGATCCATTGACTTTGTGTGATGCAATGAGGTGTGGTGATGCAATGAAGTGGGAGATTGCTATGCAAAAAGAGTACAAATCTCTTATGGACAATAAGACATGGGAGTTGACTCCACTTCCACCAAATCGTTCAGCAATTGGATGTAAGTGGGTGTTTAGAACCAAGAGAGATGCTATATGCAATGTTGTGAGGTACAAAGCAAGATTGGTTGCCAAAGGCTACTCACAAGTTGCTGGAGTGGATTTTAATGAGACATTTGCTCCAGTGGCCAAATTCACTACCATTAGAACCATAGTAGCAATTGGAGCATCAATAGACTTGGAGATGCATCAAATGGACGTCAAGACAGCCTTCTTGAATGGAGAATTGGAAGAAGACATCTACATGGAGCAACCTCAAGGATTTATTGATCAAGACAAATCCAACCTTGTATGCAAGTTGAAGAAGTCATTGTATGGACTCAAGCAATCACCAAGAGCATGGTATCAACGCATTGACTCATTCTTTGTGAAGGAAGGTTTTATAAGAAGTGAAGCTGACCATTCTTTGTATGTGTTGCAAGCCAAGGACTTCTTGCTGGTTGTGATCCTCTATGTAGATGATTTAATCATCTTAAGCAACACCATGGTAAAATTAGATTGGTTGAAGAAGAAATTGGAGAAAGAGTTTGAAATGAGTGATTTGGGAGAGCTTTATTATTGTTTGGGTGTGGAATTTACAAGGAATAGAGTATCAAAGACCATCACATTGAGTCAAAGCAAGTACATTGAAGAAGTATTGAAACGATTCAACATGCAAGATTGCAAGCCCATTGGAACTCCTTTGGAAGCCAACTTGAAGTTGATGAAGCTCACGGATGAGGAATATGCTGAAGTTGAGCATCAAATGCAAGGCATACCATACAAGGCAGCAGTAGGCTCACTCATGTATGCAATGGTGGGTACAAGGATGGATCTTGCATTTGCAGTAAGTGTTGTAAGTCAACACATGGCAAAACCAGGTCCTATGCATTGGGCAACCATCAAAAGAATCATGAGGTACTTGAAAGGCTCTTTGAACCATAAACTATGTCTTGGAGGAAATAATATTGCATTACATGGATATTGTGATGCGGATTGGGCTGGAGATACAAATGATAGAAGATCAACAACGGGCTATGTATTCTTTGTTGGAATGGGAGCCATATCTTGGAATTGTAAGAGACAACCAACCATTGCAAGGTCCACAATGGAGGCGGAGTATATGGCAGCAAGTCATGGAGCAATGGAGGCAATTTGGTTGAGGTTGTTGTTGGAAGACATTGGACTTGTGCAATTGGAAGCCACTCCATTGAGATGTGACAATCAAGGATGTTTGGCTTTTGCAAAGAATCCAAAGCATCATGCAAGAACCAAGCACATTGATATTCAACACCACTTTATAAGAGAGAAGATAGAGATGGGAGTTATTGATATGATGTATTGTGAAACCAAAGACATGTTGGCTGATTTGCTAACAAAAGCCTTGGTGAAAGAGAGACACAACATATTGAGTAAGGCATTAGGATTGATAGCTAATTGACCAATAGCAAAGTGGGAGTGTTGAAGGAAAGAACTCATTTAGTTGTTGCTAATGGTCAATAGAGTATATGAGTAATGAGGGATATCCTACAAGGTTAGTTGCTGGTCTATAGTGCCTTAGAATACAAGGAGAGGGCTGGTCCTAAGAGATATCCCATATGGGTTGTAACACATGGTACCTTGCTACTAGTATATAAGAAAAGGGTTGGCATGGGAAGAATCATCTCATACCACATTCTATTTGTGAAGTGCAACCTTGCTGGTCCTAACTTGCTTGTGTAGAGTTTGCTTTCTATGTTTCAATATATACTACCAAAAATAAATAATCTAACATTCGCTGTCATATCAATGAAATAAGACTAGTTTATCTCAAGTGATTAAGACCCTTTTAATATACAACTGCATAAAACCTCATCATAAAGTAGGACAAATTAGACTAGAACAAAATTAAACAAAATGAGATAAAGAAAACAAAACTAGGCAACTGAAATTATGACAGAACAAAACAAAATAGAAAGATAAAAAATTCAATTGTATTAAAAAAAAAGATTCAAAGCCATATATGACTAGATGCATCAAAAGGTCCTAACCGGTCCTATTTATACTTAGTTCTACCACCCTAGACTTTCTAAAATATTCTTAGGTAGTCGATTCTACTTAGATAACCACCTTAAATTTTTTCTAGAAGGTTCCATAGTAGGCCCTACCTAAATAACTGCCTCAAATTTTTTTTCTAAAAGATTCTATGGTGGGCTCTATCTAAATAATCGCCCTAAATTCTTTCTAAAATATTCAAAGGGAAGGAGATTTTTCCTTCTTGAGATGGAACTATATACCTTTTAAAATAAACCTACCTTGTGTAAATTGTTCAATAGAAGACAAATATTGTAATTAAATTCTTAAATCCATAAAAGGTTTACACCTCCTTATGTTTCATATATATATATAATGTATCCATAGAATATTTTATTTGCAAATTATAACATAATGACTTTATATGATATTATTATGTATTTATTATAAAAAAAAAATTGTATTGATGATTCATTTTATAACTATAAGGTCGAATGAAACATCAATACAATTTTTTTTATTCTACGATAAGTTTCTTGTGTAATATCCAACTTACTATATCAAGTATACCAAACAATCTTTTAACTCTGTACAATCACCATTGAAAAGTTGTACTCAAACAATGACAACTATCGTGTCACTGAACTCAAATCTTAGGATGTGTTTATCAAATAAATAGTTGACATATGGTCAATGGAAAACATAATTTGTTAGCCAAGAGACATTGCTGCTGAAAATGCTGCTGAAATGATTTTTATTGTCAGTAATCTGTTTATTTATGGAACTGACCTAAATTAAAATGCATGTTAACATAATAAGTGTTTCACTAGGCACAATTCTTTATAAACATTCTGCAGATCAAGTAATCCCAACTTGTTAACTTTCACCATGTTAAGCATTGTAACGAATGTTATCTGGAAATATTGAGAACCAACCAAAGCTTCAGGAGATACTAAGAATAAAGTAGTCACAATACTACGTCATAATGCGGGGAAAGCTGGTCCAGGAAAACTTTTGAAGTACAAGTTGAAGACCAAAAAGTTGGTCAGATCAAATCGCAGTAGTGAAATTCATCTTGCCTCATTGAATTTAGCTCAGCAGTTTGCGCTCTGTTACTTAAAAACAAATGATCTACGACTTGGGAAAGTGTGTACTCTACACTGTAAGGATCATAATACAAGACAGCAGGTTGCTAGTGGATCGAAGGAGAGGAAGAACCATTAGGATTGTTGTTACTTCTTAGTCTTCACGTTTCAGCTTATAACAACGATTGCGACTCCAATATAAAAGATACAATTTAAGTTTTTTAATTGTTTAAGTACAAATCAATGTACAGTACTCCTCTTCGGCAAATTACTTCATATTTTGAACCTCAAACTTCGCTGTTTTTCATTGTGAAGGTTGCCCTCAGGCCATCACAGTTGAGCAGCAACTGCCTAAAATATCATCAATTTTAGAGTGGTCACCAGTAGACTCGTCTTTGCGAGCATAAAGCACCTTGGAACCTTCAAATACATACACTCCACCCTGCCTCGGCAAATACAATGTCGCATGTCAATTTCGAGAACCTCCAGTGACTACCGCCGAAGGCTCCTTCAATCCTACTACTCTTTTAAATAAAAACAAAGTAAAATAAAACTAGAGGTGGATAATGAAATAACCTGCTGGAGAGTAGCCGCTGTGTTGTCAGGCATGACGTCGCGGTTCCATCCTTTCACCGCATCCGCCACCTTATCTAGACGAGTAAATATCTGCATCTGTAAGACAGTAAACAAGGTCAATCATTTTTTTCTACAATTATAACAGAAACCTTCACTCCACTCAATCTCACAACAATTAATTCAACACTTGATCGACAAAGGTAATTCCTATGATTCAATTGAACTCACTGATGCTGGATTGAGCCATGTCCGTGCAACACCGTGGTAGAGACCCAAC
This sequence comes from Physcomitrium patens, assembly GCF_059467195.1. NCBI lineage: Eukaryota > Viridiplantae > Streptophyta > Bryopsida > Funariales > Funariaceae > Physcomitrium > Physcomitrium patens. Next base: position 1,086,260 of record NC_143434.1, read on the forward strand.
GCGTCATAAGCCTGACAACAAAGACCACAGCATAGCGTGTGAGGAATCAACTCAAGCGGCAATTGCTGAAAAATCTCACTCCATATAGCTAATATTGTTATATTAGCGAGTAGCAGTCATTTCTAATCCCTGGAATCTATTCAGTATTTCGTGACGTATTAGCGAGTGTAGAACGTACCTTTCTATCAGGATCAGCGTAAAGACAATCCGCTGGAAAGGGCAGCTGCCATCAGAACAATACAAACTATTCGCATTAATTGCCGCCGCATCAATTTCAATATGCAGGCAACCATAAATCGCTATTGCCCCAATAAGCAAGATGGAACAGAAGCCGCTGAATCTTGTGGATAAACCCCACCAGTCGGATAAAAACATCTCACATCACATACCTTCTCTGAAAGAACCTGAGCCTTGCTTGAAGGTCCTACGCCAATCGTAATGAGTTTGAAGCCAGCAGCATCGAATTTAGGCTTTGCTTCCCGAAGAGCTGCTGCAAACTCCCAGCTGCACAGAACTGATGGTAAGAGATTGTCCCTTGCTTTCTATTGCACGTGACAAAAAGTAATTCAAATAAATAAATATTAAAATTATATTAACACAAGGCATTCAGAACCTTGGGTGGAGCTTTACCAAAAAGGACATCCAAAATGCCTCAGAAATGCCACAATTGCCTTTCCCTGCACTCCGTAGCATTTAAGTCAGAATCATACACAAAGCTGCAGCCAGAAGGGGGAAAACCACTACCCTGTCAAGCTCAAACATCCTGCTTTTCTATTAGGATTGTAACTGAAGTAAGTTAGTGAAGTTGAGTAATTCAAGGGAGTCTTACATTGCGATGATCCCAAAGCTCAGAGAATTTCACAGGTTGGCCGTCCGTGGCGTATATGGTGATACCATCAAAAGCAGACATATCAACGGTCTCGCCGGTCTGTACAGCAGCATGCACCACTCCTGCTGCTCTTCTCATGGAACACCTGTTGAATTGTGAACTTGCGGGACGAGATGTCAAAGAGTGCGTAATAGTCGTGGAAGTAAAAGAGGAGTGAGGGGCCACTTGCTTATTAACATCGCAACGGTTCTTCCGCTGCTGGCCAGCCTGAGGGTGACAAATGAAGGAATTCACCGAGGTTTTCAGTAGCATTCCTTCCATCTCGATATTTTGTATTAAGAAAACCGGAGTCTTCTTGCTTTCTCTTTATTTATATTTATATATATGTACACTTGCGGCCTCAAATGACAGATAGTCTGTATCACATAGCAGAAAGGAGAACTCGTTTAGTGGCAGGTTCAAGTAAAGATGAACCATGCACATAAACCCTGCGATAGTCACTAATATTCACACCGACGTCCCACAGATACTAAGCCAAGGGACTACATCACTGCGGCAGAAACCAAACACCAATTCAACCCACATTTGTGTCATTTGATCAATGCATTATGAAGACAAACGTAGACGAAGACGACGACGACGACGCGCTCACAATCCATCAAAATTCTCCAGACAGCCAGCAAGACACTCACAAAATGCGATTATTAGCTCAGTTCCATACGCAAGGGTCGTAAAAACTATCCAACAACCCCACGCGAAGCCTCGCGACCAAAAGCAACAGAAGACATAAGATCCCACAAGGCAGCAGCAAGAATGAAATTGGGCTAGAGCACGAACCGATTGTTGGGTTTGCGCCGAGTGAAGCGCAGAGGATTGGCAACCAATCTCACAAACAAATTGTCAACGACGATTCTGCTGGCACTCATCAATCCTCTCAAGTCGTGGGGCTGAAATGCGAGGCCAGTTCGTCGGACACAGTGAGGCGCAGCTCTGCCCCCGTCGCGGCATCTCGCGGCCCGGAGCCGCGCGATTTGGTGTTAAACGCTGCCCCCACGCGGCCTCCACTCCCACCTCACGCTCTCACCTCACGCTCTCACCTCACGCTCCCACCCTAGCTAAACCCATGCCGTTGTCACCAAAATATGCAAAAATGTTTTATAATACAGATTGGGTACATCTCCAATAAAAACTAATAATAAAATAATGTTGCAAAAGTGAGCTTTTAGATGTGTATAAGTATACATACTTACATACATATATTTAATGTATGTGGTTGTTAATTTATAACAACACGTACTTGTGTTGTTTTAGAATTGCTATAGTATCATATTTAAAACTCTTGATTTATGAAAAATTATATGTGAGATGGTTTTAGAAAATTGTAATAAATAGAAGTAATCCACCACATCGAAACTCCTACCCAATGCAAAAAAGAATTGACCAACATTGTTTATTTTTTTTGTCCATCTATTTAGAATTGGTTAAACAATTCTAAAATGATAAATCACACAATTGAAAAAGTAACTCCACAATAATATATTTTGGTTAAAATCCACAAAATATACTACAAAAATATTGTCACAAAAATAGAACTAAACTAGGAATAAGAGATAAATTTATAAATATTAAAAATTAAAATAATTTCTTAATAAGATCATACACAATTAGACTTTGGAGACGCCAAATCTTTTGAAGATCTGTATTAAGAGTATCCAAAGAAACAAAACTACATATTGTAGAGTTTGCTTCCCATGGCTTGAAGTTTATAAGCATGGCACATAGTTATTATAGCAAGACAAGTAAGAACAAAAAGAATCATGATTAAAAATGTCTCACTCTATTACAAATATATATCTACTATAATTGTTACCTAATGATATGAATAATTAAAAGTAAATAAAAGTAAATAAAAGTAGATAAAAGTAAGTAAAAGTAGATTAACTTTATAATACCTTTTAAAAAAGCTTCTTGAAAGCTTCTTAGATGTTTTTTTGATTTTATATATATTTGTAATTGATTGGTAGGTTAGAAACTTCATCAACAAACTAACCATGTACCATATGTGTTAGTAGCTTGTGGAACAAGCTAACTATGTGGAATTCATATAAAAAACTTGTCTTATACGTTAAGAAAATTGTCCTACAAAGTCAACACATTTTTGGAGGTCCTATAGAATATTGCTATCAGGGAAAAGAGAGTTTGCCTTGAGAAAGCGATGGGCTTTTGGTTGACACTAAATTTTCAATTAATCATAAGATAAAAAATACTTCAAGATTATTTATAATTCTGTTTTTATTCCTTTCCATGATATTAAACACAGTAGAAATAAACATCAAATGCCAAGCCTCAGATACAAATTTCCTTAAGATTTTATTCATAGCATTTTGCATATGAGCCATTGAATTTGTCACACCTTGAGGCAAAGTGCACATCCTCACAAGTCCTAAAGGAGTTTTTATAGTTGTTAAATCTCTATTTTTTTATACAAGTTGAAATTGATCATAACCGGAGTAAAGATCTCCAATAAAATAAATGGCATGCCTTACAAAAGCCTCAGCAACCTCATGTACAATTGGCCCTGATCTCTTGTTTCTAATTGTCACTTTGTTGGCTGGCTGCATGTCTTGAATGAATCTCAAAGCTCCAGGCTTCTTAGATATCATGAATTATCGATTAGAATATAGAGCCATTGATGGCTCAAGTATTCCTATTTGCAACTTTTCTTTCAATAAACTTACCAATTTAGATAGCAAGGCTTTTGGTACAGGAATTGGCTTCAAATCCCAAGGCACATGTAGAACAATAAAAATGACTATTGGTGCATTAACCTTTGGATTGACACATCCAATTTCATTTGCTGAAGAAACAAAAGCCTTACCATGCTTGGAGATCATTTCTTGGAACCTTTTCTTTTTAGGTTCTTTCAAAAATTCACTTCTTCCAATTTTTAGTTTGGCCAATGTTTCTTCTTTGAATATGTGTCCAATCCTTTTAATTTCCCTTAATTTAGGGTCTTTTTCAGCCTCTTTAATATGATCTTCAGAGTCTAGCGGTAGTTGTCTTGCCACTAGTTTCACCTTCTTTGCTATAGTCTTGTACTTGATATTCACTATAGCATCAGTTTCTAAGCCATAACTTTCAATCAACCTTGCATTAGCAATTGTCTTTAATATTTCTTCATATAGGCTTCTTAAGTGAATTTCTATCATCTCATTAGTAGATGTAGTCTTCTTCCCTTGTAAAGTCTCTAAAACTTGTAAAATATCATTTGAAAATCCTTCTTCCTCAACAATTCTAGAAATGAATTCATCACTCAAAATTACATCCATTTTTTTTAATTTTTTTTCAATTTTCTTAACTGATCTTTTATATTTAAAATTCAAATCCTCAACCTTCTTAAAACTTACGAGTCCTTTTTCGATTAAATTCCAAATCCTACAACCATTCCTTTGTACATTAGGACATGCAATAGTAGATAATTTCTTTGCATTCAAGGCACCCCATATTCCACATGTGCAGTCTAAAAAATCCAGTAAATCATCATGCTCACAATGCATAGGAGTTTCTCTAAGCTGATCTCTATGCCTCTCATGATTTGGTCTCACTATAAGAAACTGAACTAATCTTTTTCCATCATGACTTTGAATTTTGGCATAGTGAGAGCCATCATTTAATACCTTGGTCTCCATCTTTGTTGCAGTGATGTATGGATGCCTCAAAATAATTAAATAACTTCCTTGATTTTGCTCGAAGAAATTTTGTTCTACTTCCACATCTCCAACCTTCATCTTTATTGGTGGACAAGTACCAAAAAGAATTCCTTTTTCATTGTTAACAGCTCTCAATATCCATCCATAGTTAGTATCAATGGGTCATTTTTCTTTCTCATAAGTCTTCCTAGATAGGATGTTGATCTCAGAACCATGGTCCTTTAAGAACTAAAATTGGCTCATCTAAACCTCCAAGCTTGACATGTATTTCCGTGGTGGCTCTTGACCAAAATGGATAAAAATAAGATGCTTCACCTTCACTTTTTCTATAATGTGCCATCCTTGCCTCCTTTTCAAGTCTTCTAATACTTATGACATGAGTCGTTCTTCTTTCAACAATCTCTTCATCTTCTTGGTTCTTGCCAAATATACCTTTTATTTTGCTTTTGTTTATATGAGCACAAATAAACATTTGCAAGACTTCATCTTCCATTTCTTTACTCAAAATTTCATCCAACTCACTAGAAAAGTCTTCATACTTCTTCTTTGGTTCATACATTAATGCAAATACTTGACCAATCTCTTCTTCCTCTTCTTCACTTATTAAAGTGTCTAATGCCTTCACCATTATTGCTTCTACTATCATCTACCTTTTTCTTTTGATCACATCAATAATGAGCTCATGAAAGTCTTTTTTTGCAATATTAAGAGCTTCTCTTAAAGTAAATTTGATCTTAGCATCCAAAAACCTTTCCTCCAAAATATCCTTCATATCAATGGAAGATTCAATATCTGATTGTAATTTGTAGGCTTGTACTTTGGGCTTTGACTTTGTCCCATCTTCTTTTTTTCTACTATTCTCTGTATTCATCCTTTCTTCCCACCTTTCATTAGAAAGTGGTGTATTACTTGGATGTGAAGGTAAAAGCTCTGTTTCTTATCTTTGCCTTGTACGGCTTGCTAGTCCTTGTTTTGGTGAAGAATCTTTGATAATAGGTGATTTTTTTTTTTTTTTTTTTTTTTTTTTATTATTGGCCTTTCTACCTCTTCTCCTTCATCATTTCTACCTCTCTTTATTTCTATGAATGCATCATAAGACTTTTTTTCTCTATGCTTACTTATCAAATATGCTTTAATGGTAGTTGCATCATTCCATCCAATTAGCTTCTGGATGACTTGTGCACCTCGGACCATTATCTCTTTAGATTCAAGTGATGGAGCTTTTATCTTACTGTGCTCTATTTCAATGCTATAAGTTTCTGCTTCTTTGCCACGTGACAAGCTACATTTGTCCAATTTCTCCTCTATCAACCTTTTCATACCATCTCTTCTAAAATTGGTCTCAAGACCTCATCAATTGCTGCATCTCTAATTCTTCCTTTCTTAAAGATAATAATTCTATTCTTCATGGCCTCTGCATATGATCTACAATCTCCACGCTTATGGTTTGGATCATCACACCAAATCCACCATATTATAAATCCTTTGGCACCTTCTGATTTAGAGGACTAAAGGTCTTATTACAAAGGAATAGCATGTGAAGACTTATTGCGTCTTCTAATCTTCTCCAGTTAGTTATAAACCCACCTTCTATTGTTACATCTTGTAGAAGTAGAAGCAATCTATCTTCTAAAGTCTCATCTGCAGCTTGTAAAAACAACTCTGATTTTCTAACCTCCAAAAGACACTTCTCAGATAATGGAAGTTGCCCAAATTTCTTTTCAAATTCTTTCAGCAACTCATTAGGCTCCATATGCTTACCTACTTGTTGTTCTATCCAATCAAGAAATACTCTCTTTCATATTCTTTCAGTATCTTCATGAAAATATTCGTCACGAAGTCTTTCCTCAAACTTGGTCCATATATTCTCATGGGTTTTTTCATGAAGTTGCCTAACTCTCTCCCTTATCTCTGGTACAATTGCCAAATCAAAGGTTTCAATTATTTTATTCTCATGCACTTGATAGATTTCCATCTCGCAAGCATAAATTCTGAGAAAGTCCATGATGTGCTTACCATCAAATCTTCCAATCTTACTAATTACTCTTCTTAAAGCTTTGATAGCTCCTTGTCCTATTCTATTTACGGCTTGTTGATTCATAAATATTTGCATGGCCTTTAAAAAATCTTTAGCAAAATTTTGACTTCCACCACCACTTATTTCTCCAAATCTAGAATCCCCCATCTTGACTTGTAGAGAATTCAATGTTTCAAGGCTCTCTCAGTGGAAGCACCAATAATATCAGAGAAAAGAGAGTTTGCCTTGAGAAAGCACTGGGCTTTTGATTGATATTAAATTTTTAATTAATCATAAGATCAAAAATACTTCAAGATTATTTATAATTTTATTTTTATTCCTTTCCATGATATTAAATATAGTAGAAATAAACATCAAATGCCAAGCCTCTAGTAATAGTAAAAGTTATAGCAGTAAATAATAATTATTGGACCTTTAGTAATAATAAAAATTATAGTAGTAAATAATAATTACCAAACCTTCAGTAATAGTAAAATTTATAGCAGTAAATAAAAATTATAAGACTTCTAGTAATAGTAAAAGTTGTAGCAATAAATAATAATTACCTGGCCTCCAATAATAGTAAAATTTATAGCAATAAATAATAATTACAAGACCTTTAGTAATAGTAAAATCAATCAATAATTTCTAAATCTTTCGTAATTTCCAAAACCCTTTTTGTGGTAGTAAAATCCTTGTAATACCAAAATTCCTTCAATATCGAATCCCTTTGATGCACTAAACTTCAAAATTTGATAATTCTCAATCCAACCATTAGATTGAGCTCAAATTATTTGAAAAATAAGGCAGTACCTTCAATTCTTTTATGTCTAAATTTCAACCGTCGATTCTTTATAAAACTCTAGATAACACAATTTCAATAGGACGGGCTTTACATATTGACTTGCAAACACCTATATACTGATTTTGCGATTTCTTACAAACCCAACACTCAAATGACATGATTTTTTTTTTTGTAGCTTCTCAATATTATAACTACACCTTTGGCAATTTTGAAACAAAATTCATTCAAAATGCTCAAAAAAATGGCTCAAAACATAACCATCAATAATTTGGTTCACTTACCTCCTTAATTTGTAAGCTCTGACTTCGACCAGCCATTTCTTCATCACTTCAGATCTGATTTCATCAAATCTTATACAATATTTGAAGCCCTTCAAGTCAACTTTCCAACTCCACCTTTCAATTATTAAATGCCTTTCTACAACTCTTTGTATGCTTGAAAGAGTGACAGTAGGTACAAATTTCACATCCAGACTTAAAATAGTCATAACTCTCTCATTACATACTCAAAGTTAACAATCCTTTTACAAAAATTGTAGTCCTTAAAATCAGCTTTCCAACGACACCTTTTGTTTTCTAAAAACCTTCTATACCTTTTTGTATGCTTAAAAGAGTGACAATTGGTAAACAATTCACACCCTAACTTCAAACAACCTTAACTTCTTCATAAAAAACTCAAATAACAAACTTTATACACCAAAATTATAACCCAAAACACAAGCATTCTGAATCTCTCCTCTAAACCCTCGAAAATCCCCTGAAGAAGTATCCTCTCTTTTGGTTTTCTCTCAGACAACCCCTTGAAGCTCATTGGTCATGTCCTATAGCCAATGAGAGTGAAGATCCTCTTATCTTTGCCTTATCTATCCATGTAGATGGCCTAAGGCCACAATACTATAATATCAATATCCATATCTTTCTACATCTTCCACATTAAATATCCTAATACTTCTATTTTTACTTATAAAACTTACACAAGTTATTTAAGATTTCTATAAACTATGAAATTCTATAAAAAATAACTCATTATTTTTTAAGGTCATTATTAAATAACATCAATATAATAACCATTATTTTTACACTATGAATAAATTACAATATGACACCACCACGTAGATTCTAGGTAGATAATATATATAGAGGCAAGAATAAAGCTTTCTTTATTCTTGTCAATTTCTTTCTTGTTTCTAGTATAGTTTTAGGAGTCTCTTGTTTCTTTTTCTTTTGGCAATAGCCATTCCATTTTTTTTTTTAATATACATACTTCATGATTTTTAGTTTGTCCTATTTCTTTGACAGAGTGTCACTTATTTATTTACTTTCATCAAGTTTTTATCCTTGATAGATTGACAAGAATATACTTATAATATCAAAACTTTGACTTTTCTCAATTAAAAGTGGATTATTTTTTTTTCCACATAAGACTTAAGCATATTAAAAGTTGCAGATTATCTTCTTCTAAACTAATATTATTGTTAATATTTTTTTATTTTCAAGTCTTCTCTTTTATTTGTCTTAAGCAATTTTAGATATCTTCTCTTATTTAAGTGTTATCATAGAAGAGCTTTTTAAAATAAAGAATGTAATGGCAGAAATGCATGAGCAATTAAAGAAATTAATGCTTGCAATGCATCAATTCAACTTATTGCTACAAGGGGCAATAAAAATGGTAGAAAACTAAGATATAGAGATGATTGAAGTTGCTTCAATATTTGCACCAAATCACATCCTTTTTTCTATAATAGAACATCCTTTAAGTATTAGAGAATTAAGAATTGCACTGCTTAAAAAGTTTGATGGCACAAGATTCAAGTTTCAAAGATTTATCAATTAAGTATAATTTGTGATTGAACTTCAATTCCAAAGCTTTACAATTCTAAGATCGCAAGTTAGATTCATTAGCACTTTCCTTTCAGATTCAACAATATAATAGTTTTCATCTTTTCTTGAACAATGAGATTCAATATTAGATAATCTAGAGGTTTTTTTGGTAGAGTTTTGATCTATATATGGAAAACATGATGTAATTCGTATTGCAACCAATAAGATTTATATTTTGTAATAAGATAATTGATTGATAACATTATATACTTTATGATTTTGATAACTTGTAATTGATATGAAGTGGAATGATGCTACACTTATAAGCCAATTTTTCTACGGATTACAATATGAGGTAAAAAAATTGATATTCAATCTAAGTAATCCTCAAATATTAAGTCAAACAATTGACTTTGATGTGAAGTTTGACAATCGACTTTATGAATTTCGATCTAAGAATTGCATAAGTACACCTCAATGTTACTATAATTCAATGACAATGTCAATATCTTCTCAACACACATATTTGGAAGTAGAAGATATACAAATTGATAAAATATATTTCAAAATTCTTATTAAGCAACAAAAGACTCATTATCATCATTAAGAATTATGCTTATATTATGGAGAACCTAAGCATACTGCTCAACATTGTCTAAAGAAGCGATGCAACTATAAAATGAGGAGTATGGCTATGAAAGAAAATAATATGTTAGAAAATAAGTTTGTCTAGCTATAATAGGAACCGAGTGGGTGAAATCTTACATAACTCCTAGTAAAGGTTCTATTTTCTCCTGAGAATCTTCTCTTTGTTTTACAATAAATATTATTTTAGGACCAAAACATCATAAAGCCTCTACCTTGTTAGTTTAAAGGGCCTCAACATGTTTCTTAGATAAAAAATTTGTTAACAAATATAATATATTTTTAGTAAAAAAAACTAAATATGTTTAAGAGAAGTCATAGATAATCATCTATTATCTTTTCATGAAATCCTTCCTATAAAAGTAACAATTAATGGTCATAGTAGCTTTTTAATCTTTAATATCATAAGATCTTCTTTCAATCTAATTATTTTAGATTTATTATGGCTAAAAAACTATAATCCAAAAATAGATTAGATTTCTTGATGTCTTAACTTTTTTGAAAGCATAATTAAGAGTATAATTGATTAAATAAAAATTCATAAATCTAATACAATTAATCATGTATTTGTAGGTGCAAGAATTTTTTTGCATATTGTAAAAGAAGGATTATCTTATGTCATTTATGTTGCATCCATTTCTAATGGTGGAAAGACTTCAAGTACCATTTTAAGCCAATATTAAGATTTTAAAGATGTATTTGAAAAAAAAAATGTGGATACTTTATTAAAATATTATTCTTATGATTGCTCAATTCACCTTCAAGAAGCTTAACTACTATTTGGACCAATTTATAATTTATCACAAAAAGATTTGATTGAACTTGTGATTGCTCGTTTTACTTATTTCAAATTAATCTAATGGAAATAAACCCATATAGGGGGATTCAAACATGGAGAATGACTAGTTACTTAAGCGTTCACGTTAGGATCACACAATCAATTACCTCTTGAATGTATTGTCTCTATTTCCAATATCTGAACACACAAGGAAACTATAATCTCCTCCTTCACCTTATCGTTCTCTTTCTTACAGCAATTCAGTCATACCAATAACTGCTATTTCTACCAATATATTCACCCTCATAATCTCCAACAATAATATTACGCCCTCACAGCTTTCAGCACACAATTACCCTCATTCCAATCACTGGAATTCTTCACACAGAACTGCCATTCATATTACGATGTTTCACACAAACACAGACTCATTCTCTTTGCTGAACTACAATCAGATTTCAGCATTCAATCTTTCTTCTTCTCAAATAATACCAATCACATTTCCATTCCATAATTCACTTCATAATATTCAGAAACTCTCAATCCTCTTATTCAAAGAAAATAACAAACAAAAGAAAAGAGGTAGCACCAAGCTTACTCCCAGCTCATAACTATCACAGTTTGGCACCTTAATTAACTTCTACAACTCCTATATACTTTTCCTTGATTCTCCAAATTTTAACCGTAATTCTATAATTAACCACTTTTAAGAACTAAATCACTCATCTATCCTCCTGAATTTCCTATTGTATAGACTATTAATATATTTTACCAATATCTTTCAAAAATGAATTAATATCTATTCTATAGAACTCAAGGATTATATAAAAGAAAATTTGGCCAAGAACTTCATATGCCACTCCAAATCTCCAATAGTAGCTTTTCTTTTATTTGTGAAGAAAAATAATAAATCATTGTGGATGTGTCAATTATCAAAGGTTCAACAAAATTACCATCAAAAATAGGTACCTGTTAGCTTTAATATCTAGACTTCTTAATCAGTACAATCAAAATGAGATCTATATAAAAATAGATCTATAAAGATCATATAATCTAATATACATCAAAAAAAGAGATAAATAAAAGATTGTGTTTCAAATAAGGTATGGATATTTTGAATGCAACGTCATGCCTTTTGGATTTATAAATGCATCAATGGCTTTTCAACATCTAATGAATAATATTTTTTGAGAGTTTTTAGATGATTTTATTATCTGTTACCTAGACAATATCTTAATATATTCTAAGAATAGAAAAAAATATGAACTTCATATTTACTGTGTATTAAAAAAACTAAAAGATGTAGGATTCTATGCTAAGATAGAAAAGTATGTATTCTATATTACTTAGGTCAACTTCTAAAGATACATCATTTCAAATGATAGACTTATAATGGATCCAAAGAAAGTTTAAACTATTATGGATTGGAAGATTTTAAAAATAATAAAAAAAGCTCAATATTTTTGGAGATTTATAAATTACTACCAGAGCTTTAAAAAGAACTTCTCTCAAGTTGCAGCTCTACTTACATGTTTGACTTGTAAAGACAAATTTCAATAGAATTAAGAAATAGAAGCAATATTTGAAGCCTTCAAGATAGCTTTTATTTTTACACTAATCTTATATCATATCAACTTTTTAAAGCCATTTTTTATAAAAAAAAATGTATCAAACTTTGCTTTGAATGCCATAATATTACAAATAGAAATAAATGATAAATTTTATTCAATATTTTTTTATTCAAGAAATTTTTTAATAATTAAGATTAACTATAAAATTCATGACAAATAACTTTTTTTAATTATGGATTCATTTCAAGAATGGCACCATTATCTAAAAGGCATTTCTAATTCAACCATTGTTTATACCAACCACAAGAATCTTAAATACTTTATATCAACATGTGTTTTGAATGATTATCAAGTCAGTTGGAACATGGCTTTATCAAGATTTGATTTTAAGATTACTTATCGATCTAAAAAATAATAAAGTTTGTTAAACTTCCATTTTAGACATTCTTATCTTGTACCAAAATAAAGAGATGTGTCTTTTGATTAATAGAGAATAATTTTCTTAAAGCTAAAGTATTTTTATCTTTGAGCAATAAAATCAAAATTAACTATTGATTCAATTCTTATCAAATAAATTCAATCAAGTATGTCCTTTGACCCTCTTATTCATGATATCAAGAATCTTTCTTCTAAGTCTTATGATGTTTTTAAGTTCAAGTTCAAAAATAATCTATTCTATTTCAAAAAATACCTATATATTCTAAAACAAAAAGCATGTTTATGAATTCTTCAAGCATGTCATGAATTTACAGTAGTCAAATATTTTAGATACAATAAGTCTTTAGAACTTATATCCAAAGATAAGTTCTAAAGACTTATTGTATCTAAAATCTTTGGATATAAATTTTGAAGACTTATTATATCTAAAATCTTTGGATATAAGTTTTAAAGACTTATTGTATCTAAAATATAGATTTCATGGCTACAAATATAGAAAGTAGTAAAAGACTTTGTCCAATCATGTGATACTTATTCAATGTCAAAAACTCTTTGTCATTGATCCTATGGACATTTTTAATCCTTATCTATTCTAGAACAAACATGATCTTCCATTTCTATGAATTTTATGATAAATCTTTCAATCTTAGATTCTTCTGACTCAATATTCATGATAATAGATTGTTTCACTAAGATGGCATATTTTGTATCATATACAAAAGCTACTTTAGGTATAAAAACATCCAAGTTTTTCTTTGACAACATCTATGGCTACTATGGATTACCTAAAGATATTATATTGGATTGAAGAACTTAATTTATATCAAGATTTTTAAAAATACTTTTCAAGATTCTAAAAATAGATATAAAAATATCTTTAGCTTTTTATTCTCAAATTAATGGAGAAACAGAGTATATAAATCAAGTTTTAGAGGAGTATTTGAAGTGTACCATCAATTATCAATAAGATGATTGGATAATTCTTTTGCCATTCAAAAAATTTGTTTATAATAACACAATACATTCTTCTATATAATAAATAGCTTTCTTTAATAATTATGGTTATCATCTACTACTTAATGATTTGACTTTTCAAAATTTGATAATCTTATAGTAGAAGATTTGGCAAAGTATTTATTTGAGCTACATACAAAAATAAAGACATGGCTAAAAGAAGCATAAGAATAACAATAGAGCAACATGGATGTTTATTGCAAGAAACAACCTCATTTTTATATTCGTGATAAGATATGGTTACTTCATCATAATATTAAAACTATTCACGCTTGTAATAAGTTGGATTACCATAGACTTAGACCATTTCTTATTTGTAAACAATTCAATCCAATTGCTTATTGATTACATCTATTGGAGTCTATAAAAATCCATCTCGTATTTCATGTATCTCTTTTAAAGCCATATAAGACAATGAATATCTCGAGAAGAAGACAAATATCACTACCTCCAATAAAAGTGGATAATAATCAAGAATTCAAGGTAGAAGAAGTCTTAAACTCAAGGCGGTACCAACATAGGCTTAAATATCTTATTTATTAACGCAGATACGATATTGGTAAATATACATGGAAGCCAAAAAAAAAACCTTATAAATGTAGTAAAGAAGGTCAAAGCTTTTTATCAATAATATTGATCAAAATCAAGATGAAAGATAGCAAATCTTTACTATAAAATAAATATAATTTAAGAAAGATTACATTCCACTTTCCATCCTTATTTATAGTTTCTATATAATTGTGGTGTTAAAAAGAGAGAAAATCAATAGTCAGTGCATTCAACTTAAGAGCCATCATTTACTAACTTACTAGACAAGATATTGTAATTATCATAGCCTTCAAAATGACGTAACAGAGATAAAGACCTTTAAGAATGACATGTTTTTTTTCAAATAGATGGCGAAATACAATTCATTTGATATCATGACCTAGGAAGAGATTCTTAATGTTTGGTGATTTTATTGGAAGTAAAAATGACTCTTGATGGTATTAAAAATGTTTTGTTTGAAAGAAGTTATGAAGGTTTTAACAGTGATCAAATAATAAGGTGGTCTTCCCGCCTTAGAATGGAACATCTTTAATTACTAAGAAGACCTATCAATTACCTTCAAAGGGAATAAATATGAGAGTATGTGGTAAATATACTTTACCGCATCTTAGACTTCTTCAATATGTGATTACCGCTCCTTAAAGGAACTCATGTCTAGAAGAAAGAATAATGTCACAAATATATATATATATATATATATATATATATATATATATAATTATTATTACCTAAATAATATGAAGATATAAAAATAGATAAAAGTAGATAAAAGTAGATTAATTTTGTAATGTCTTTTAAAAAATCTTTTTGAAAGCTTTTTTAGATGCTATTTTGATGTTACATGTATTTGTAGTTGATCGATAGGTTAGAAGCTTTGTCAACAAGCTAATTACATACTACACATGTTGATAGCTTGTAAAACAAGTTAATTATGTGGTATCCATATAAGAAAAATTTCTTGCAACTTAAAATACTTGTAATGCAAAGTCAACTCATTTTTGGAGGTCCTATAGAATGTTGCTATATAGATCCTAGATAAATAATATATATAGAAATAAGAGCGAAGTTTTCTTCACTCTTGTCAACTTCTTTCTTATTTCTAATGTAGTTTGAAGCGTCTCTTGTTTCTTTGTTTTTTGAAAATAATCATTTTAGGTTTTTTTTAATATACATGCTTTTCTATTTCTATTTTTTCATTTTTCTATTTTTTTATATTTCTATTTTATCTTATTTATTGAAGTAAAAATAAAAGTAGACTAAGTTACCTTGTAGAGGATATTACCTTAAATAAGTTGCTAATGGTCAAAGGGTGTCAAGGACAAAAATTCGATGAAAAAATAATTCAGACAAGTGAGCCTTCACTCAAAGAAAGATAAAAAAAATATAAATAAACAAGTATGTATATTGAAAGAGAAACTGGAATGGCTATTGCCAAAAGACAAAGAAACTAGAGACCCTTGACACTAGACTAGAAGCAAGAAAGGAGTTGACAAGAGTGAAGAAGCCTTCACTCTTGTCTCTATATATACTCTCTAACTAAGGGCTACGTGGCGACGTTCTATAGGACCTCCAATATGTATTGACTTTGTAGAATACATGTCTTGACTTACAAGGCAAGTTTTTCTACGTGTGGGCGACATAGTTAGCTTGATCTTCAAGCTAACAACATGTGTGGCACATGACCAACTTATTGACCACGTTTCTAATCCAAAAAATCAATTAAAGACACCTATGAAGTCAAAGTAGGATCTATGGAACTTCTAAGAAGCTTCTATATTAAATACTATAGAATTAACTTACTTTTACCTATTTTTACTTACTTCTACCTATTTATATATGTAATTATTAGCTTACATGATTATGTCCATGACATTATCCCTCCTTCTGGGGACGAATTCCACGAGGAGCGGTCATCATATGTCAAGAAAATCTATGATGCAACGAATTGTATTCGCCACATACTCTGATCTTTGTTCTCTTCAAAGATGATTAATAAGGCCTCTCAACCATCGGTAGTGTCCCATACCAGGGCGGAAAGACCACCCAATTATTTGATCATTGTTGAGGCCTTTGTAACTTCCTTCGAATAGAATATTTGAAATACCATCAGGAGTTGTTCCTACCTCTAGCACAATCACCAAACATCGGGAGTCCCTTCCCAAATCGTGAAACTAAACGTATTGTATGTCGCCATCTATTCGAGGAAGAATATGTCGTTCTTGAAGATCTTCATCTCGATTGCGTCGTCTTGAAGGTTGTGACAATCGTAATATCTCATCCGGCAGGTCAGTAAATGAAGGCTCTTGAGTCGTATCCACTGGTTGTTGGTTCTCCATCTCCTGAGCGTCACTACTAGAAAGAAACTACGAACAAGAATTGAAAGTAGAATGTTATCTTCCCTAGATGTTGTTTCTTTTATAAAGAAGGTTTTCATCTTGATTTTGATGGATGTCGTTGATGAAAAGCCTCCACCGCCTTTGCTGCATTTGCAAGATTTTTTATTGGCTCCCATGTGCATTCACTAATACCATATCTGTGCCAATGGACAAGATATTCTAATTTATTTCGGCGCCGCCTTGAATCTAAGACTTCTTCTACTTCAAAGTCTTCATTATTGTCCACTTCTATAGGAGGAGGTGGAGCTTGTCGTCTTCTTAGTATGTCCACTGTCTTGTATGGTTCAAGAAGAGACATGTGGAATACTGGATGGATTTTCATTGACTCTGATAGATGTAAACGATATGCAACTGGATTGATTTGTGTAGAAATAGAAAATGGTCCTAACCTTCGATAGTCCAACTTGTCACAAGGACGAGTAGTCTTGATATTGTGACGAAGTAGCCATACCTTATCACCCAAGACGAATGATGGTTTTTCCTTTCGATAGACATCCGCATTGACCTTTTGTTGTTCTTGAGCCTCTTTTAACTACGCCTTCATCGTTGCATGTAGCTCTGATAAATGAATTGCCAAATCTTTCGCAGCAAGATTATCAATTTTTGAAAAGTCAAAAGTATCAAGTCATAGATGATAACCATAATTAGCAAAGAAAGATGTTTGTTTTCTAGAAGAATGTACCGTGTTATTGTAAGCAAACTCTGCCAATGGCAAAAGAGTTATCCAATCATCTTATTGGTAATTAATGGTACATCTTAAATATTGCTCCAAAACTTGATTAATACGCTCCGTTTGTCCTTCAGTTTGAGGATGGAATACCGAAGATAGTTTTATATCCACTTTAAGAATCTTGAAAAGAGTCCGCCAAAATCTTGATACAAATTGAGTTCCCCTATCTGATATAATATCCTTGGGTAATCCATGATAGCAATAGATATTGTCAAGAAAGAGCTTAGCTTTTTCTTCATCTGTGATAGATTTTGTACATGGTACAAAATGTGTCATCTTGGTAAAACGATCTACTATCACGAATATAGAGTCATAAGAACTTGAGATTGGAAGATCCGTGATGAAGTCCATAGAAACAGAAGACCATGGTTGTTCTGGAATGGATAATGGCTGAAGAAGTCCAAAAGGTCGATGACGAGGAGTTTTCGATCTTGAGCAAATATCACATGATTGTACAAAATCTTTAACTGCCTTCCACATTTGAGGCCACCAAAAATCCCTAGATACCAGCTCCAAAGTCTTATTATATCCAAAATGTCCTGTTGTTGGGAAGTCGTGACGAGCTTGATATTTACCAAGAAGCTTGCCTTACTCGAGAAGTTTGATGGTACCAGATCTTAGTTTCGAGGATTTATCAATCAAGTGCAACTTGTGATTGAACTTCAACCCCAAAGCTATCCAACTCCAGGATCACAAGTTAGATTCATTGGTACGCTTCTTTCACGTTCGGCACTATCGTGGTTTTCATCTTTTCTTGAAAGACGAGATCCAATATTAGATAATCTAGAGGCTTTTTTGGCGGAGAGACAATGCCATGGTACAAGCCATTGGAATTGGTTCAATTGTTGTGGAGATTGTTGTGAAGGACCAAATCAAGAAGATTACATTAAAAGAAGTCTTATATGTGCCAAAGATGAAAAAAAAACCTCTTTTTTGTGAGCAAACTTATATCACATGGTTGTAAGGTTCAACTTGACATGAATGGATGCTTTGAGAAGACATTGAGTGGAGAACATGTTGCCAAAGGCCTTAGAGATGGAAATCTCTATTTCATCAATTGTAAGAAGGTGAATGAAATTAAAGTGGCTACATTTGCTGATTTTTTTACAAAATCAAGACAAGTTTAGAATTTGGCATCAATAACTTAATCATTTGAATGTCAAATGCATGAAGGAGCTTCAATCCATGGTAAGTGGCTCAGATCTTGGTCATTTTAGCCACAATTCCATGACACTTGCTTGAAAAGATTATATCCAAGGCAAACAACAAAGGGATTCATTTCCAAATGGAATTACAACACGATTATTATTGGAAATTGTGTGTTTTGATGTTTGAGGACCAATGAAGACACCATCAATTGAAGGAATAAGGTACTTTATCACATTTATTGATGATTTTTTAAGAAAAATGTGGATTTACATCATTAAAGCTGAGATTGAATGTTTTTCAAGATTTAAGGAGTTTAAGGCTCTTGTAGAGAAATAATGTGAGTGCAAGATAAAAACATTGTATACGGACAATAGAGGTAAATATAAGTCGAAGCATTTTGATGAATTCTTTAAAGATCAAGGTGTTATAAGAAAAACCTCTATTCCTTGTATTCCACACCAAAATCGAATTGTTGAAAGAGCAAATCACACCATTGCGGAGATGGTAAGGAATATACTTCATACACAACATCTTGAGCATGAATATTGGACTGAAGCCATGGTTACTTCAATGTATACAAAGAATAGGTGTTCCACAAGTGCATTCACATCAATGACTCCACAAGAAGCTTGGAATGGCAAGAAATATTGTGTTTCACATATGAGGATCTTTGGATGCATTGCTTATACAAAGACATCAGATTGCATGAGGTACAAATCTAATGCAAAGAGTATAAAATGTATATTTGTTGGATATTGTGAAGATACAAAGGTATATAGACTAATGTGTTTAGAAACCAAGAAGATCATCAAAAGTCGTAATGTTGAGTTTTTGGAGCATAAGAGTGCTTTTGAATACTTGGAGATGTATCCAAGTAGAAGTAATGGTATATTTGTAGACACATCATCAATTTCAGCAAAAAAAAAAGAAGAAGATGATAGTGACAATGAAGATGGAAGAAATGCAAATGAAGGTGAAGTACCAAGGAAGATAAACCATAGTGTATCTTCAATTATTAGAACCAACAATGAATACAATGAAGATACTACTAATAATGATGATGATGAAGAATATCAACCTTTAAGTAAGAAAAGACAAGCTTTAAAGAAGAAGAAGCTTCAAAGAGAGTATGAAGTGCAAGAAGATAAATCTTCTCCAAATGAATGGAGATATCTTTTGAGAGAAAAAAAACCACATAGTGAATAGTAGAAGGACCACATTTTTCCTCAAGTACGTGAAGAACATGCTAATGCTGCTCTTTTTGCTAATCCATTGAATTTATATGATGCAATAAAGTCCACGGATGCTATGAAGTAGGAGTATACTATAGAAAAAGAATAAAAATCATTCATGGATAATAGAACATGGAAATTGACTCAATTTCCATCAAATTGATCTTCAATTGGTTGTAAATAGGTATTTAAAACAAAAAGGGATGCAATAGATAATATTATGAGATATAAGTCTAGATTGGTTGCCAAAGGCTATTTACAAGTTGTTGGTGTTGATTTTAATGAGACATTTGCTCTTGTGGCCAAATTCACCACCATTAGAACTATTGTGGCAATTGGAGTAGTAATAGACTTAGAGATGCATCAAATAGATGTAAAAATGGCATTCTTGAATGGAAGCTTGAAAGAAGACATCTACATGGATCAACCTCAAGGATTTGTACAAGAAGGCAATCAACATCTTGTTTGGAAGTTGAAGAAATCTTTGTATGGACTTAATTAATCTTCAACGACATGGTACCAATGAATTGATACATTCTTTATGAATAAAGGATTTATAAGAAGTGAGGCTGATCATTCCTTGTATGTGATGCAATCAAATGAGTTCATATTGATTGTCATCTTATATATTGATGATTTGATCATCTTAACCAATACTATGAAGATGATAGATTATTTGAAGGTAAAGTTATAAAAGGAATATAAGATGAGTGATTTGAAAAAGCTTCACTATTGTTTAGGAGTGGAGTTTATAAAATATCATGTTAAGAAGATCATTACAATGAGCCAAAGCAAGTATATTGAAGAGGTATTGAAATGATTCAATATGGAGGAGTGTAAGCCTATTAGAACACCTTTAGAGGCCAATTTAAAGCTCACAGAAGAAGAGTTCGTTGAAATTGAAGGTCAAATATAAGGTGTTCCATACAAAGCAACAATAGACTCACTAATGTATGCAATGGTTGGCACAAGGGTAGATCTTACATATGTAGTGACTGTTGTGAGTCAACACATGTCAAAGGCTGGACCAATCCATTGAGCAACTATCAAAAGGAGTATGAAGTATTTAAAAGGTATTTTGAACTTCAAATTGTGCCTTGGAGGTAATAACATTACTTTGCATGGTTATTATGATGCGGATTGGACTGGAGATATAAATGATAGAAGATGAACAATAGGAAATGTGATCTTTGTTGGACATTGAGCTATATCATGGAATTACAAGAGACCACAATAGAGGCAGAGTATATTGCAATAAGCCATAGTGCAATAGAGGCAATATGGTTAAGACAACTTTTGAAAGACATTGGAGATGTGTAAGTAGAAGCAACTTCACTGGAGTGTGACAATCAAGGATGTCTTGTATTTACAAAGAATCCCAAGTATCATTCAAGAACCAAGCACATTAATATTCAACATCACTTCATAAGAGAGAAGATTGAAATAGGAGTGATTGATATGAAGTATTATGCAATAGAAGACATGCTTGCTATATTATTGAGAAATGCATTAGTAAAGGATAGACATCACATGTTGAAAAAGACATTAGGATTAAAAGTCTTTTGAGCAATAGCAAAGAAAGAGCGTTGAAGTAAAAGTGAAAGTAGAATAAGTTATCTTATAGAGGATATTACCTTAAGTAAATTATTAATGGTCAAAAGGTCGACTCTTGGTGTATAAAAAAGAAATCCTATAGATATAGGTCGAGATCAATGACAAAGAGTGAAAGTCAAGAGGATCAAATATGAACTGGGAAATATTCAAAGACTAGATAAGAGTAATTAGTATAAGGCATAAGATACTCTTAAGGTTAATGAGATGCCAAAAGGATCCTAGGACCATGTATATAAAAGTCAAAGAGTGAAAGTTATATTTTTGGGCAGCAACCAGTACCTGTAAGTATTGGGTATTGGAAGTGAGACATATCTTACTCCATACTCTCTTTGTGTACAACCTTATTGATGCCCAGTATTGTGACTTCAAAGTGCTTGTTCTTTAATACTATTTCTATTTTATTTTATTTCTTTGACAGAGTTTTACTTGTTCATTTATTTTCATTGAGTTCTTATTTTTGACAACTACATCATTCAATCAAGTTTTCAATGAAAAAATTTATTTTATTATTTTTATTAGATAGTTCAATTTGTCAATATGAAGATCTTAGCTTCTTAAGCATTTCACCTTGTATATTAATAGAAAAATTCTACAATTAAATTCTTCAAAATTGATTATATATGAATATAATAATAAATTTTAGAAAAAAAAATAGATTAAAGAAATATTATAAAAGATAATTTTTCTTTTATAAATTAAATTATAGATTTAACTTATAATTAATTATACATATAAAATAATAAAATCTACTATATTTATCTACTTATATATTATCAATAAATAATATGTTATTATTAATGATCTAAAAAAATATTGATTAATAACAACTTGTTTTTATTTCTTTCTTTGTTGGTGTCAATAAGAAATATTTCTTCTATTAGAAATATAAAATTATTCACATTTATAATACCTTTTATAAATAAATAAAAACTCTAAATTAAATTTCAAGAATTAAACTTTTTAAGCATATCAAATTGATATAGATACTTATTAATTTTATAATGTATTTCTAAACCTATATATAAAACTATTTTTTGATATTATAAAAATATTATAAATATTTAATTTTATAAATCCAATACATTATATGCATTTATAATTCTTAGAAAGAAATTTCATCATTTCATATACTTAAGTATTTGATATTTAAAAATTAACTTTATTAATTATGTAGAATACCAACCACGTGATGTATGATAAATATTTTTCTATTTTTATGTATCAATGATATTTCACATGATATTAAGAAAAGAATTTGGTTTTTATTTCAAATACAAATAAATTTTTGAGCTTTTATAATTTATATTTTTTATCATATGTCTATTTTTTTAGTTTTAAAATGGATTTATTTACTTAATTTTTTACAAATTAATAAAATATTTAATTAAATTACATATACATATATAAATATAAATTTTTGAGTCATTTTTATTTATTATCAAAATTTATTATTATAATTTCAACTATATTTTATATATTCTAGATTTTTAATTTATCTTTAAATTTCGTAGAAGTACAAAGATACATGAAGCTAAATAAATCAAGAGATTTTTGAAATATTGTTTACAATATAACATTGCATAGAAAGTTTCAAAACTTTTGATGATTTTTAATATTCTATATTTTTTTCTATTTATTATATGAAAGTAGATAAAATATTGAAATATGCCTAGAAATATCATTCAAAGAAAAAATTTAAGAAAATTTTAAAATCTTACATGTAAAAAATGTACATGTAAAAAATGGATTGATTTGGATAAGTTCATAAGCAAGGAATCACCATTGAAGAGGTTGTTCAGAAGGTTCTCTTTTTAGAAACAATAGTCTTAGGCCTTGAGGTAGCAAATATTTTTGTAGACAATACTTTCATTTCTAATTGTACTTTTTTTGGAGCATGTATCATAGCTACTATTGTATGAATGCATCCTCCATATTTTTCACTAATAAGAGACTTAAAATTTTGTTAGTTGCATCTATGCTTCTCTAACTAAACTTAGATTTAGTTGTTGTGGCTTATAAATATGAGCTTTGAACAATGTCTTCTTCAAAGTGTTCTTGACTAAGTTTCAGACATACTCTTTGCAATAGACAAAGACAACCACTGTGTATATACTTCAATATCTACAATGTTTAAGTGTTAAAATAGAATCATGGATAATAATATAGACTATGAAGTTATTTTTTTTGAAAACTCATTTCATCATACATACATCTTAATGATCTTGCCATTACAAATGACATTAAGGTAGATGGAGAGAAAAATATACTTCATTCTAATATCATACCTTGAGATCTCAATAATTGCATAGAGATAGATGAAATATTATATAAATTATAGTATAAGAATAAAAATAAAAATAAACAAAACAAAACATATAAAAAAAGTGGATAGATTGAAAATACAATCTTATTGGAAGACTAATTAAACTACTTGATTTATAAAACCTCATTTGAATGAGATCTAACTTTATTGCAAATCAACAGAAACTTGAATGAGTCAATAAAAAAATCAAATTCTACTTGGCCACATATAATGAAGAGAGCTACAAGTTACGCTTCTATTATTTGAAGTACATATCAAATCAAAAGCAAATAATTTCTAATAATGTGTTAACAACCAAAACTTATAATAAAAAAATAAAAACTTTTGGTAAAAATAAGAATTGACCTAAAAATATTAGTGTTGACTTTGTGCCACCAACCATACTTATTTAATTGTAATAAAATTTAGACAAATAGATATTGACATAAATCTACATATATTTCTATAAATGATTTAAACGGAGTGACATTGAATAGAAAAATTAGTATAATTGAAGCACCCAGAAGAAATCCAATGGCTATAAGAGATTAGACAAGCACTATTTATCACTCTTTTTTTCTACAATATGCTCCAAAATTTACATATATTTAAACATTCAAATAGAAAAATTAAATATATTTTTCAACACATTATCCACTCAAAATTTTATATTCTATTAAGGCCCTATCAATGCAAATATTTTACTTTTGATGAAAACAAAGAGAGATGCATGCAACCAATCAATAAGTTGTTTTGTCTCTTTTATTTATCCTATATATTTCTTCCTTCATTAAATTATTTTATAAAAGAAATAATAAATATTTTAAAAAATAAAATAAAATATTAATTTAAAAAAAGATAATTATAAATTTATAAAGATTTTCATATATTTAAGAAAAAAATAAAATTTTAATAAAATAAATATATATATTTAAAAATTATTAAGAATATAAATTTAGATAAACTTCTGAATAAATTACATAGTTATATAAAAATAAAAAAAAATAAAAAGAATTTTATATAAAAACTTTTTAAAAACCATAAGGCATATAGATCAAGAGTCTAATTTATAGCATGCTTCTTATTGTATGGATAGCATACAATAAAACTCAACTCAAGAGAAAATACTTCCATCTTTACTAGTTTAATTCCATAGAAGTGCTCATGATTGGCATTGAAGATTAAGACTACAATTAGAATATTTCATAATTACAATAAGTCCTATTCTTATCCTATAAGGTTTGGAGAATTTTCTCTACTTTGATTTTACTCAATTTATAAAAAAATCCATTATAAATAACAAAATTCTTTTTATAAAGTAACTCTTATGAAAGTACTTAATATTAATTTTGTGTCCAAATAGAGTATAAAATAGAATCCACCACAAATTCTCTTTGAATTTTCTATTAAGGACATACTTGGAATTTTATAAGATTCAGGTAATATTCTATTTTAGGATCAATCAGATATATTAAGGCTATCATGTTAAATGCACTTTAGTTCCTAGTAAACCTTTTTCAACCACCATGTTCTTGCATAATTTTAAATCTTCATGCTTGGAACTTATTTGTATCCAGGTTTCTTTTTAAAAGAATTTTTTTAGAAATAGGGTCCATAGACTCTTCTTATGAATCAAACTTTTAGTATCATAAAGCTATACACAGATGAGGTCAAGTTCATACTTTGACCAACTACTAGCTTTGGTCAATCAAAATATTAATAGATCAATGTTTTTACATTACAATGTCTAGACTATTTTTCAAAAAAAATAAAAAAAATAAAAAAAAATACTTAAGAACTTCTAATGAATTCAATATGCAACATTTCTCCTTCACTAATCTTCTACTTATTTACATACAACCTTGGTGAATCTACTTGTCTTATTGTCCATCATGAGGCCAATCTTATTAAGAATTAACAAATATAGAACTTCCTCTTTTGTGGCTTTCAATTGATCTTTAAAGTTGGTTGTTATCCTTTGCTTGATGCAATTGTCCAATAAGTCAAAAAAAACCTAACATGAATCTTGATCCTTCTCTTGCTTGGCTACATCTAATCCTTCTATACAATCAAGCATTCAAACTTGCTCTAGAGTCAACTTTTAATGCATCTCCCAATGAGATAGTTCATCTTCAACAAAACTCTAAAACTATCTCAACACAACCTTCTTAAGAGTAGCTATACATCTAACTTTGTAGCACATTAATCTACTTTAGTCATGTTCCAAATTTACTTCTAACCTACTACTGCTGATTTTTTCAATTATCCAATAGAAATCAGTAAAAATCCATTGTCTTTAGCTCTCATCAACCTTTCTTCAATATTCATGGCTAATTACCACATGACTGTATAGTAAAAAATAAAAATATCGATGTTATTATAAAATATCTTAGAAATATATAATATAAAATAAAGATAAATAATAAGAAGATAATAAAAACTTAAGTCTTAATGCTACTTTTTATAAAAAAAAAAATTATTTACTTTATATAGATATAAATACTTCAAATTAAAAGAAATGAGATAAGTAAATATTACAAGCATCTTTAAGAAATAATTAACAATAGATTTAAGTAAAAATTACCTCAAGTTACAAAAAATTAATATCCAAAGAGGACTTGTTATGAATTTGGATTAAAATCAAATCTTAAGACACAAAACCAAGCATCTACAATAACTCCAATATTCTTTAGTAAAGTAGAGAGTAGGATTATGAAGAAAACATGTAAAGAAATTCTTGAGAGTTGATTTCATATTATTTAGATTAATATTGATATTTTTAAGAATTTCCAAAGCAAAAAACATACTTGATAGATTTAGATTTTGAAAAATAAAAATAAATTTGTAAATTTTAAGATTTTGTGAATTTTGTAGCATGTTTACAGATAAAACTTTGGTAATTAATCATTATGCTTGTATCATGGACTTATATAGGTATTCTAGTAAATACCTATATGATTAGGTAGGAATAGATAAGAATAGATAAAGTAGGTTAATTGCATAAGACCTTTTAGAGAAGCTTTCTAGAAGCTTCATAGATATTACTTGACTTTACATAAGTTTGTAGTTGATTGGTAGGTTAGAAACTTGGTCAAGAAATTAACCATGTATTGATAGCTTGTGGAATAAGCTAATTATTAACGCACATATAAAAAACTTGCCTTGCAAGTTAAGATACGTGTCTTACAAAGTCAATATGTTTTGGAGGCCTTACATGACATTGCCATATAGCTCCTTGTTAAAAGTATATATGGAGGCAAGAGTGAAGCCTTCTTTAGTCTTGTCAATGCCTTTCTAATCCTTAGTCTTAATTCAAGACTTTCTAGTCTTCTTGTTTTTTGCAATAACCATTCTAGTTCAATATCATATTATCTTTGAGTGACTTTTTAGTGATATAAGAGTGTGTTGAGGATTTTCTTTTTTTGAAATTCATATCCTTAATAGTTTTGATAAGAAGGCTAACATACTATTTCTATATAGTTTTAGATGTGAGTGGATTACTCCACTTCTATTATTATATTTTAAAGGTTGCGGACTATCTGTCATGGCCATAATCATGTAAGCTAATAATTACATATATAAATAGGTAGAAGTAAGTAAAAGTAGACAAAAGTAAGTTAATTTTATAATATTTAATATCAAAGCTTCCTAGAAACTTCCTAGACGCTGCTTTGACTTCATAGGTGTCTTTAATTGACTTTTTGGATTAGAAACGTGGTCAACAAGTTGACCATGTGCCACACATGTTGTTAGCTTGAAGATCAAGCTAACTATGTGGCCCACACATAGAAAAACTTTCCTTGTAAGTCAAGGCATGTGTCCTACAAAGTCAACACATATTGGAGGTCCTATAGAATGTCGCCACGTAGCCCCAAGTTAGATAGTATATATAGAGACAAGAGTGAAGGCTTCTTCACTCTTGTCAACTCCTTTCTTGCTTCTAGACTAGTTTCAAGGGTCTCTAGTTTTCTTGTCTTTTGGCAATAGCCATTCCAGTTCGTCTTTCAATATATATACTTATTTATATATATTTTGTTACCTTTCTTTGAGTGAAGGCTCACTTGTCTGAATTATCTTTTTCATCAAGTTCTTATCCTTGACAGATTGACAAGAGTACACGTACAATATCAGAGCTTTGTCTAATCTTGATTAAGATTGGATTACCCCTTTTTTTTAATAAGATATAAGCGTATTAGAAGTTGCGGATTACCCTCTTCTAAATTGATATTGTCCTTAGTATTTTCTTTGCCCGCAAGTCCTTTTCTCTAGCTATTTTGAGCGATATTAGACATCTTCTCTCTTCTAAGTATTATCATGGTAGAACTTATTGAAATGAAGAGTGCAATGGCACAAATGCAAGAGCAATTGAAGGAGCTAATGCTTGCAATGCATCAACTCAATTTACGACCACAAGGAGCAACAAGATTGGCAGGAAGTGAAGATATAGAAATGGTTGAAGTTGCTTCAACATCTGCACCAAACCATGTCCTTTCTCCTATGGTGGAACACCCTTCAAATGTTAGAGAACCAAGAATTGCTCTACCCGAGAAGTTTGATGGTACCAGATCTTAGTTTCGAGGATTTATCAATCAAGTGCAACTTGTGATTGAACTTCAACCCCAAAGCTATCCAACTCCAGGATCACAAGTTAGATTCATTGGTACGCTTCTTTCACGTTCGGCACTATCGTGGTTTTCATCTTTTTTTGAAAGACGAGATCCAATATTGGATAATCTAGAGGCTTTTTTGGCGGAGTTTCGATCCATGTATGGAGAACATGATGCAATTCGTGTTGCAACCAATAAGATCCATATTTTACGACAAGGCAATCGATCAATAAAGTTATATGCTTCACAATTTTGACAACTTGCAACTGATATCAAGTGGGATGATGCTGCACTTATTAACCAATTTCTCTACGGATTACAATATGAGGTAAAAAAATTAATGCTCAACTTACCTAATCCTCAAACATTGAGTCAAGAAATTGACTTTGCTGTGAAGTGCGACAATCGCCTTTTTGAATTCCGATCTGAGAACCATACAAGTGGACCTCAACATTATTATAATTCCATGGCAACACCAACACCTCTTCAACACATACATTCGGAAGTAGAAGATATGCAAATTGATGCAGTACGTTTCAAACCTCTTACTAAGGAAGAAAAGACTCGTCGTCGTCAAGAAGGATTATGTTTATATTGTGGAGAACCAAAGCACACTGCTCAACATTGTCCAAAGAAACGACGCAATCACAAAATGAGGAGTATGGCTGTAAAACAAGATAATATGTCGGAAAACGAAT
The DNA here is from genome assembly GCF_059467195.1 of Physcomitrium patens. NCBI lineage: Eukaryota > Viridiplantae > Streptophyta > Bryopsida > Funariales > Funariaceae > Physcomitrium > Physcomitrium patens. The sequence continues at coordinate 1,115,164 of NC_143434.1, forward strand.
TTGTTCAGCTACAATAGGGACCGTGCGGCTGGAACCTTGCACAACTTCTAGTAAAGGTCCTATTCTCTCCTCAGAGCCCTCTCCTTGTTTTATATTAAATGTTATTTTAGGACCTAAACATTTTAAAGTCTTTGCCTTGTTAGATTCAGGAGCCTCAATGTGATTTTTAGACGAAGAATTTACTAAAAGATATAGCATATCTTTAGTAAAGAAAACAAAACCTGTTCATGTAGAAGTCATAGATGGTCGTCCATTGTCTTCTGAAGATATTACTCATGAAACCCTTCTTATAGAAGTAATAATCAATCGTCATAATAGTTTTGTAGTATTTAATATCATTAGATCTCCCTCTAATCCAGTTATTTTAGATTTATCATAGTTAGAAAAATACAACCCTCAAATAGACTGGATTTCCCGAACTCTTATTTTTTCTAAAAGTATAACTAACAATGAAGTTAAGCAAATAGAGAGTCATAAGTCTAGTTCAATTAAACCCGTATTTATAGGTTCAAAAGCTTTCTTGCATGCTGCTATGAAAGAATCACCATACATTATTTATGCTACACCTGTTTCTACTGGTGAAATGACTTCAAGTGGCATTCCAAGCCAATATCAAGAATTTCAAGATGTATTTGAAAAAAAGAATGCGGATACACTCCCGAAACATCGTCCCTATGATTGCTCAATTGACCTTCAAAAAGGACCACAACCGCCATTCGGACCAATCTATAGTTTATTACAAAATGAGTTGGCTGAACTCAAGGAGTATATTGAAGAAAATCTAGCCAAGAATTTCATACGCCATTCTAAATCTCCGACAAGAGCTCCAATTCTATTTGTGAAGAAAAAAGATGGATCATTGCGGATGTGTGTTGATTATCGAGGACTCAACAAGATTAGTATTAAGAATAGGTATCCACTACTTTTAATATCTGGACTTCTTGATCAGCTGAATCAAGCTAAGATCTATACAAAAATAGATCTTCGGGGAGCATACAATCTAGTACGCATCAAAGAAGGAGATGAATGGAAGACTGCGTTCCGAATCAGGTATGGGCATTTTGAATACAACGTCATGCCTTTTGGACTTACAAATGCACCAGCAACTTTTCAACATCTAATGAATGATGTTTTTTGAGAGTTTTTGGACGATTTTGTGGTATGTTATCTAGACGACATCTTGATCTATTTTAAGAATCCAAAAGAACATGAACTTCATGTTCGTCGTATGTTACAAAAATTAAGAGATGCATGACTCTATGCCAAGATAGAAAAGTATGTATTCCACACTACTCAAGTCGATTTCTTAGGTTACTATAGAATGTAATAATGACTTTTTTGGTTCGTTATCGGTTAAATAGTAGTAATGTTTGGATTTAGATGAATGGTTAGTTCGATTAGTTGTTAATAGTAGGAAGTTAGGAACATATGCGATTAAGAAGCCAAAGTTTCACAACCTGTGGAATCTGTTGAATGACGATTCATATTTTGGTAGGATAGAGAGGTTGAGGAAGAAGGAATGAGGGCCAGACTGTGATAGTCGTGAGCCAGGGTAAAGCTTGGAGCTACTCTTTTGTTTTCTTTGTTTTTGTATTTTTCTTTAGTATTGGATTTAAGAAAAGGATTGCTGAAACTGTGATTGAGATATTGAAAATTATTAATTCGAATTAATTAATTTGGAGAAAGAAAGTGTGATTGAGATAATAGAGATTATTGCATTGTGATAGTAGCACTGGAAGATTGAGTAAAAGTAAAGGAATTGAGAATTGAAGTACCGTGGAAAGAGATTAAGCATCCTATAGATGTCAAGAATATCAGTGATATTGAGTAGCTGCAGGGCAGTGAACGATTGTAGAGATTGTGAAGGGATTGAATTGAGATGAGGAAGAGAACTTTGGAAGTTTTAGATAATTAATACATAATCAATTGTGACATAATATATCCAATTCATACAACGAGTCTTTTCTCGAGATCGAACCCACCTATACTGATCAAATATCTTGGTGTTTTGAGTCCGAGTCAAACGACGATTACATTTTTGGCACGCTGCCGTGTTGTAACACGAGTATACAGTGGAAATAAACAGAAAGGGGAATTTTATTAATATTCAGTTACCTCGAATATTGTTAGCATCGACCAACTCCAGTGCAAATACTGAGTGGTCAGGTTCAGTCACTCCGTTACAGTCAGCCGGGGCATAGTGAAATGCTCCATTCGATTCTAATAACGGGAGTCAGCACGAAGAAAAGGACCAATTCACACGACGAGTTCGAGGAGCCAATTGGATCCAATTTCGATAATCCAATCCGGGTCCTCTTATCCAATATGAGACCTGAATTGGCCGGTCAACCCGATGCAGTCTAATTACGGGGAATCGAGGTCTTACTACGGGTCTTAGCCAATCTGACGTGAGGACCAATTTGACCCAATTACGGGAACGTCCAGGTTACTACAGGCATCTTTCCCAATATAGGACCTAAATTGGTCGGGCGACTCAATGTGGTCCCAATTACGGGGTTCGATTCTGTTTCAGGCTGTCCTGTTCTCTGTGCCGTTTCAGGGAACGTTGTTTTCGATAAATGGATTTCTTAAAGGTAAAAACGGAGGAGAAAGCTTGACGGCGAGAGCCAATTTTGGATCCAAGCTTGAGGTGGGAGCCAATTCCGGATCTAAGATGGAAGATTGAAGAAGTTCAGAGGATAAGGTTAGGGGAGAATATAGTTTTAGAGGGGGGTTTTTTTTTTCAGGGGAATCGGGGGGGGGAGCAAGTTTTCAAACTTTTGCAAGGTTACCAGTTCGGTTTTTCATTGGAGGGTTTTAAAGATCAAGGGAATTAGAGAGAGGAGCTTCATGCTTCTGGTCGGGGAAGGAAAGACATAGAATTTGGATTTTCCTTCTTCGTAGAGTTTTGGGAAGGCTGAGGCAATCGCTGCTGAAGTCAGTATTGTAATGGTGAATCGGGATTTTTAATGAAGTGGGTTTGAATACTCTTGACTCTTTTGTGAAATCGAGTTACGTCTGTGATTGAAGGATTAAAAGGATGTCTATAGGATTGAGTATGCGGACTGAATGAAATTTATTGGGTTAATCTAACAAGACAGTCAGTGGATACAAGATCATATGTACAAAGCGGTATTGAAGATTAATAGTTTGGGTTGTACGGTGTTCTCTGTAACGTCTAGAGACCTACCGACTGGGGCAAAAAGGACTTCGACAAGCAGTCGAAGAGCACCCGTATAGATTTACGGTACATTGTTGCAGTCGTTTATATTCCAGCAGTCAAAAACTGATAGACTGTGTGACTATCGGCGAATCTCCATACTACCTTCTATAGCCAGACGCCCGGCGCGTTCTCGAGCAGGAAAGCACGTAATACGACATAAGTGGTGAACCCGACGTGAAAGCTTGAGGTTGAAGGTATTGGATTTCGGTTGATTTTATCTTTATTTTTATGGAAAACGAAAATAAAAATTTTGAAGGATTTTTGGGAGAAGTTTCTGGTGGTGAGTCTTCTAAAGGACAAGGTATGCACATGGATCCGTCTATTGCTAGTTTGTTTCAAGCCTTCTCATTGTCAATGCAGCAACAGCAAAACAATGATCGAAAGGAAGCTTTGGCAACCAAAGCATTGCAAGCAGTGGTCAATAAAATTGATCAATTTGATGGGAGGAATATTTCAAGGTATTTAAGATGTTATGTTCATGAAATGGAATTAAATCGGGTTTCTGAGAAGAAAATAGTTGAACTATTTGGACTTGCCACGATACAGGAGATAAGGGACCACATTACATCGATTACGGATCGTTGTGGGAATTCATGGGAGGATTTTTTACATGCATTGAAAGACGAATATTTCTTGGAAGATGCTGATCACGTTACTAAGAAGCTGTTTCTGGGATGGATTGAATGGCCTAATAAGAATTTGCAAGCAACAGAGCTACTAAGGGAATTTGAGAGGCAATACTCTCAATTATCGAAGGTAGAAAAATTGACATTGGAGCCGAACAAAGTTGATCTATTTCTTCAAGCTGCTGATGGAAAATTGCAAGAGAAATTAGAACCCCTTCATGAAGACAAAGAAGAAGATGAAGGATTGACAACGAAGTGGAAGAACGTTGAAGATGCGGTGGGGTTGCTTACAAAAAAAGAAAGGAGGAAGGATAGGAGCAATATTCCAAAAACAATACAAGCACCCAAAGCTCCAGTACGTACAACACCACCGACAATGCCTACAGTTCAACCTTCGACATCCTTGTCAAAGAAAGCAGATATGGGTATGGAAGAAATTATACGAGGAATGCGAGATCTTCAAATCAAATTGACAAGACTTGAAGAGAATACTTCTATAAACAATTCGAAGAATGTTTCAAAACAAGGATATGTACAAAGATGCATTTGGTGTGATGATGCTTCACACACTAGAAAAGATTGCAATGAATTTAATAATATGATACGGCAGGGAATTATTTGCTGGAAAGATGGGAAGATAGCATTGAAAAATAGAGAGGATCTTCTTCAAACCAATTTTGGCAAGGGAGGAATGAGAGCATTGGTTCAAGATTACTTAAAAGAGCATGAAACAGTAGTACGAGAAAGTGCAAGTTATGGTGCTAGAGTAGATGATGAAATTGGTGGAAGTACGGAAACTAGTGAGTTTTGGGCTTCTACCGTTTCTACAATGCAAGAAGGGAAATTACATTGAGAAGCGTTATTGAGAACTGCAGTTATAATACGAGGAAGAACAGGTTGGGAGGATCCTGTTGAGTCTCTTTCAGTTCATGCATATATTGCTAAGAGCCAACATGAAGCTTTGATGGGAGAAAAAAGACGAGGAAATTTTGATGATACTAGAGAAGGAAATTCTTTTAAGAGGCAAACTCGAGGAGATAAGGCTCGGGAGGCAGCTTCACAAGAATTGCCTGTTAAGGATACCTCATCATCATTGGGAGAAAAAACAAGGGAGACAAAAGATAAGGGCAAATCAATTGCTTATAAGCTACTTTCTGACATTGAAGCGGCAACAAATTTAAAAGGGGTGTTGGAAGAACGTATATTAAACGCTAAGGTGGAATTCACATTGAAAGAAGTCTTGGGAATTGCAAAGAAGGAGTTTCATGATGTTATCATTGACAGCATTAAGCGAAAGAGGCAATTAATGAGCGAAACTGGAATGAGTCATGCTATTGATGCAAGAATATGTAGAGATGAAAAAAAGGTTAATATTGGTTACAAGCAACCAACAAATGAAAAGAATGGGTATAATCAGCGAGTACATTTCAAAGATTCTAGTGACAAGGGAATAGAAACTTTGTGCCATTATACTCGAAAGCATTGGGCAAGGGCAACTACTGAGGTATTGGTGAAGGTAGGAGATATAGAAGAACCAATAGTTGCTTTGGTCGACCATGGTTCTGAAATAAATCTCATGTCTAAAGATCTTTATAAGAAACAAAAATGGCCAATTGATATGGAACATGGATGGGCAATACAAGCAGCTAATAACACACGAGGCGAATTATATGGAGCTTGTCCAGATGTCAAAATTCGGATTGGGGATGTTGCGACGGAGCAACATTTCTTCGTTCAAGATACAACGTCTTATCCGTTGATTTTAGGACAACCTTATATCACGGCAACACGGATGGAAACAAAGGTACTTGACGATGGTTCTGCTTATGCAAGGGTACAGAGCGAAGATGGGAGGAAAGCTGTACAATTTCTAACAGTACCTCCTAACCATGAACGGAATCGAGATAGGTTGAGGGAGAAACCATTGCCAAAGATTGTTGAAGGATTTAAGGATTTTGGGGAGGAACCACTGTAAAGCGAGATTATGGAGGTACAAAAGGGGAGGTACTCTCGCGAGATGAAGGTGCCTTTGATGCGAGTTTTATTGGTATATTGGAGAATGGAAATATTATGTATAAGAAAGTTGATGATTTTAAAAGAAAAGAAAGAAAAAGATTATATGATATTGAAGGACAATTACGCAAGATAGGTACATTGCAAGATGATGAGAGGATTTTGGGTGTTTATGAAGAAAATGGGCTGGAAGATTCATTGCAATTGATTACATCTATTGGGTTAGGGGATAATGATAAGATTGTTGAGATTCATTCGAGAGAGGTTTATACCATGCTTGAATCTTTTCAAGCACCAGAAGTCATAATAGAGACGAGATATAAAACGGCAGATAAGAAGGTAAAGCCTCTTGCCGGACCATTACCAGAGGATTCTAAAGAACTAATAGAAGAAGCATCAAAAGAATCAAGTTTAAGAGATCCAATGAGTATTGAACATCAGTTTACTCAAGAGACTTTTGAAGAATTGAAGATTGGTTCTGATGGTTCTTTATTGCCGGAGGAAATTACTTGCTTCAAAAAGATGTTGGCTAAACAAGGTAGATCGTTTGCCTTCGAATCTCATGAAATTAGGTGTGTGGATCCAAATATTATAACACCTATGGTTATCTTCACTGTACCGCATGTACCTTGGAATCTAAGACCAATTCCAGTACCGAGGGTACATTTACCTAAATTGGTGGAACTATTAAAAGAAAAGATAAAGATGAAAATATTGGAACCTTCATTTGCGCCATATTCTAGTCGATGGTTTATGGTACCTAAGAAGAATGGGTCACTACGGTTTATTCAAGATATGCAGTCAGTGAATGCTGTAACTGTCAGGAATGCAGGAATTGGACCTATTGTGGATGAATTTGCTAAGGCGTTTGCTGGAAGGGCGATCTATTCAATGGGTGATTTGTATTCAGGTTATGATCAATTTCAACTTGCCGAAGGAAGTAGAGATATGACAACGATGAGGACACCGCTTAGATTGGTTAGATTGTGCACTCTTCCTCAAGGCGCGACCAACTCAGTTGCGCATATGATGAATGGGATGAATAAGGTATTGAGAGATTTTATCCCAGAAAAGACTATGCCTTTTCTGGATGATGTTCCTATAAAGGGGTGCAGAGAAGGAGACAAGGATGAAACTTTAGATACGAGGGGGTGTCGCAGATATGTTGTTGATCATATACAAGATTGTGAAAAGATTTTAACTCAGCTTGGAGAAGTTCATCTTACATTATCGGGTATGAAGTCCGTATTTGGAGTGCGAGAGGTTGTAATTGTTGGACATTTATGCGGATCTTACGGAAGAAAACCAGATCCGACTAAAGTTGATGCAATTGGAAGGATGAAAGAGGATTGTGGTTCTTTAACACAGGTTCGCAGGTTTTTGGATGCATGTGTATTTTATCGAATATGGATCCCTCATTTTGCTCACATAGCGGATCCATTATATGAACTGTTACGCAAGGGTTACCGATTTGAATGGAAAGAAAGGCATATTCAGGCAATGCAAAGATTGATGAAATTATTGATGTCACCTCCAATATTGAGGAAGGTTGATAATAAGTGCAATAGACCAGTGATTCTTACTGTAGACGCTAGTCCAATTGCCGTTGGATGGGCGGTGGGTCAAAATGATTCGAATGGGAGAAGATTTGCAGTTCGATTTGAGGCTAAAGTTTTAAGTATTCGTCAGCGTGCATATTCGCAAGTCAAAAGAGAACTTTGGGGAGTCGTTTCGGCTATGAAAGCTGAAAAGGATTATTTGATTGGGGCAGTAGTAGTAATTGAAACAGATTGCTTGCCATTGCTTGGAATGATTATTAAGTGTTCAACGCCAGATATTGCAATGTTGAGATGGATTGCTTATATTAAGTCACTAAATCCAGAATTTAAGCATATCACTGGAAAGGACAATTTAGGAGCAGACATGCTCTTTCGAGCAAGATACGAGAGGGAGGACGAAATGGTTGAAGACATTGATGATGTCGGATTGAAATTCTATTCAATACCAAATCTCAACAGAGAAGACAAGCTATTTCTTGAAGAATCTTATGAAGGAGAATTATTGGATATTGGTCATTATTTGAATACCTTGTCTAAGCAGGGGAATTGGTCTACAGAAAAATTCAAACAAATAAGAATAAAAGCATATGGATTTTTACTTCGAGATGGATTCTTATGGAAGAGACCGAAGAAAGGAATTGGGATGCCACAACGAGTGATAGGCAAAAGAGAAGAAAAACTAAAATTATTAAAGGAGTTTCATGATAGTTTATGGGCAGGGCATAGAGGAATCTGGGCTACTTTTGCTAAACTCAAGGAACGATATTGGTGGAAAAATATGTATCGAGATGTGCTCTCATTTGTAGAGTCATGTGAAATCTGTCAATCGTATTCTAATATCCGACATCGAGATGGTCTTCATCCTACGTATCCTTTGGCTATTCATTTTAAATGGGTTGTTGATTTGATTATTATACCAGTTGGGTTATGGCAGATGAGATATTTGGTTTTAGCTCGTGAAGATTTATCAAATCAAGTAGAAGGAAGAGCATTGAGGACAAAATCTACAGAGGGGATTTGTAGGTTTTTGCTTGAAGATGTCATTTGCCGTTACGGGTGCGTAGGAAAAATCACTGCAGATTGTGGAGAATTTAATGCACAAGAAGCTCGTAAGTTCTTTGAAAGATGTGGAGTTAAACTATCACTGACTACTGCTTATAATCCGGAAGGGAATGCGAAAAGCGAACGCGATCACCCGCCGATTGTAAAAGCATGGTTAAAGCTTGTAATAGGAAGGTTAAAGAGTGGCCACAGCTTTTGTCATTTGCATTATGGGCTGATCGAACAACACATAGTTCGGTGACAGGATATATGCCAGTAGAACTTATGACAAGTCAAAAACCAATTATGCCGATTGAAGAAAAGGTACTTACTTGGAGTATGCTACCATGGGAAGATGGATTGACAAGAGAAGAACTTCTGGCTATTAGGATTCGACAATTCGAGCAAAGAACGGAAGATGTCCAGATAGCATTGGAAAGGTTGAAAAGAGCAAGGTTACAAAACAAGGCGCGATTCGATAAGTAACATCGATTGAGACCAAAAGTAATCGAGGAAGGTGACTGAGTACTTGTTTATGACAATAGTCTGGATAATCAACATAGTACTTTGCGGAAATTTTCAAAACGTTGGTTTGGACCATATGTTGTAACAACTGTTCATGATAATGCGACTTACTCATTATGGGAGTTAGATGGTACAAAATTGAAAATACCAATTGCAGGGAAGCGAGTACAAATATTTAAACGAAGACACACAGAGATGGATATGGAAGACCTTAATGAAGGTATAGAGATTCCGCAGCAAGAAGATGAAAGTGATTTGGATAATGAAGGTGACGAAGACGAACTGGACAAAGACGTAGGGGATATATTCTGAATCAAACAGCAATTAGGTAAATTGGTGCATACCGGAGGATGCACAGGTTCAGTGGGGGTGGATGTCGTGTTGTAACACGAGTATACAGTGAAAATAAAAAGAAAGGGGAATTTTATTAATATTCAGTTACCTCGAATATTGTTAGCATCGACCAACTCCAGTGCAAATACTGAGTGGTCAGGTTCAGTCACTCCGTTACAGTCAGCCGGGGCATACTGAAATGCTCTATTCGATTCAAATAACGGGAGTCAGCAGGAAGAGAAGGATCAATTCACACGACGGGTTTGAAGAGCCAATTGGATCTAATTTCGAGAATCCAATCCGAGTTCTCTTATACAATATGAGACCTGAATTGGCCGGTCAACCCGATGCAGTCTAATTACGGGGAATCGAGGTCTTACTACGGGTCTTAGCCAATCTCACGCGAGGACCAATTTGACCCAATTACGGGAACGTCCAGGTTACTACAGGCATCTTTCCCAATATAGGACCTAAATTGGTCGGGCGACTCAATGTGGTCCCGATTACGGGGTTCGATTCTGTTTCAGGCTGTCCTGTTCTCTGTGCCGTTTCAGGGAACGTTGTTTTCGATAAATGGATTTCTTAAAGGTAAAAACGGAGGAGAAAGCTTGACGGCGAGAGCCAATTTTGGATCCAAGCTTGAGGTGGGAGCCAATTCCGGATCTAAGATGGAAGATTGAAGAAGTTCAGAGGATAAGGTTAGGGGAGAATATAGTTTTAGGGGGGTTTTCTTTTTCAGGGGAATCGGGGGGGGGGAGCGAGTTTTCAAGCTTTTGCAAGGTTACCAGTTCGGTTTTTCATTGGAGGGTTTTGAAGATCAAGGGAATTAGAGAGAGAAGCTTCATGCTTCGGGTCGGGGAAGGAAAGACATAGAATTTGGATTTTTCTTCTTCGTAGAGTTTTGGGAAGACTGAGGCAATCACTGCTGAAGTTAGTGTTGTAATGGTGAATCGAGATTTTTAAATGAAGTGGGTTTGAATACTCTTGACTGTTTTGTGAAATCGAGTTACGTCTGTGATTGAAGGATTAAAAGGGTGTCTATAGGATTGAGTATGCGGAGTGAATGAAATTTATTGGGTTAATCTAACAAGACAGTCAGTGGATACAAGATCGTAAGTACAAAGCGGTATTGAAGATTAACAGTTTGGGTTGTGCGGGGTTCTCTGTAACGTCTAGAGACCTACCGACTGGGCAAAAAGGACTTCGACAAGCAGTCGAAGAGCACCCGTATAGGTTTACTGTACATTGTTGCAGTCGTTTATATTCCAGCAGTTAAAAATTGATAGACTCCTTGACTATCGGCGAATCTCCATACTACCTTCTATAGCCAGACGCTTGGCGCGTTCTCGAGCAGGAAAGCACGTAATACGACACCGCTTCCGGGGATTGACAATAGTATGAAATATTAAAGAATTGACGGTATAAAAGACGAGATCGAAGGAGTATGAGCGGTGATTATGACTATGATAATCACAGAAAGAATCAACAAGTAAAGGAAAGACAGGAGCGATTTTATTTCAGAAATTTATCACGAGAACAACAAGAAGGGATTCAACGTAAGAAATGTCGATGGAGTTGGATAAAGCCATGGCTGCATGCATGTGCGAGTATTCGAGCATATCCAAGTTCTGAAAGAAGTGTAATATTGCACCATTATATACCATTGGAGAAATTACCGCGAGCGCTTATAGGGGATACCGCGAGTAACGAAGCGTCACAGTCAAGTTCAATAACTATAAGAAGTTTAAGTACAGAAGAATTGAATAATAGCGATAGTTTACAAGAAAGAAGAGTGAGCAAATATCAAATTGGAACAAAAAGAAGAATTCATATTAATATAGCAAGAAGACCAGCGCAAGCACCAATGGCAAAAGAAGCACCCGCAGTGCCAATAGCGGTACAGATGGGAGCAATTGGAGATCGCACCACCAGCGTGGCTCCATTACCCACGTTTAATGGATGGCCGGGTTCTGATCTCGATCAACACCTGTCCCAATTTTTGACAGCGTGTGTAGCGAATAATGGAAGAACTGAAGATGTTTGGCTGCTATGGCTGCCAACGACTTTAAAGGATACAACATTTGAATGGTATATTCGACAACCAGTGAGACAATTTCCTAATTGGAAAGCATTGAAAAATGCTTTCTTAACTCATTTTTGATCAATAGGATTCGAAGATTGTCTTCGAGAAAATTTGCTGAACAGTAAAATATTTGTAGGAGAATCGCTGTAGTCGTATTATGGCCGAGTTGCAGATATATTACGTAAATGGCCAAACAATCAAATGCCAGATGCGTTTATATTGTCAATAATAGTGAATAGGTTGCATCTCCCAGAATTGAAGATGTTTGTTAAGGAGTCTCAACCAGTTATGGTAGCTGCCTCCTTAGTACGTACAAAGGTGTGGGAGGAGTGCCATTATGATCAACTGTTGATGGTAGGAACCACAATGATTCCTAATGTAGGAAATCAAGTTCTAATGACCAATACGATGATAGGGAGCTACCCACGAATGATTGCGCCTAGTATGGGAAATCCCAATTCTCAAGGAGTAGTTAATGCCACTCCTTTGCAGGCGATACCACCCGTGGCAACTTATCCTTCGCCGATGGCATATCGACAACCTGAAGTACCGATGAATGCAATAATTAACGATTCTAACGAAGCTCTATTGTTAAATCTAATGAAGGAAATGGAAGAATTAGCCGTGCATATGACTAAAGATGAAGAGAAAAGGCATAAACCTTCTAATATGAGACCTAATGTATGGTGTAACAATTGTAAAGGGCAGGGACACTTTGATACGGAATGCCCCTCGCCTCATCAGAAGATGGGACAGTGTATGTATTGTGGAGGAAAGCATAACACTGCCAATTGTTGGTACTTACTAAGACAACAAACAATGATACTACCAACTGTATGGGATGTAAATCAAGTGCAAACAGGAAATACAGGTGGGTGGAATGGAAATAGAAATAATAGAGTGAATCGTGGTTTCGGAAATTTCCAAAATCCTAACTATAATCAGCCCTATGGGACCAATATGCAGAATGGTGGCCAAAATCAAATGGGAAATCAACCATCGATGCCAATACAACAGACCAATTCAGCAATGGCGACAACTAGTCAACCTGGATCCTTTACTGCACCAACATGGAACCAACTTAGAAGGTATGTCCCGATGGAGACTCCCAATGTACTTGACGGGAAAGGAAGAAAACCAGTTCGTTGTTTTCGATGCCGCCAATTGGGTCATTATGCAAGTGATTGCAACAATCCAAGATTTGTCGAAGAATACGCACCTCTTTGTGCAAATTATAAGCAATCTGGTCATTACCACTACCAATGTAATGTGCCTTTTAATCCAAATAGTAGGGACCAACACATGACATCAACAGTGCAAATTATAGAAGAAACAAACAAACCACCGGAATCCTCGGTACATCGGGTGGAAGCGATTCACGCAGTATTGACAAGAAATCAGCAAAAAGGCAAAGAACTAATTCAAATATTGGAGAAATCGATACCAGCCCCGGTCAACAGACCAATACCAAAATCTGCTCCATTATTGGACGAAGTGTCACCGTCACAACCCAATTCGACCAATATATTGGTGCGTCCACCAATTTCACAAGTACCAATATTACACCAATACGGTGGACAGTCACACCAATTAAAGGATCCAATTTTTAAGGAGCAGTTGCAACCAAAAATCGAGGAAGTACCAATTCCTGATATTGGAAGTACCAATATACGGGGATCGGGATCCGAAATCTGTAAGAAAAAAAAGACATTGGGAATCATGACCAATATGGAATCCTATGATATTCTGAAGGATTTAGGTTCAATTCAACCAACAATCACAATAAAGCAATTATTGGCAGTAGCACCAGAATGTCGTAATACCTTAAATTCTTCTTTGAATCGACGAAGAACTCGTCAAAAAGAAATTCGTGAAGTAAGTTTGAATCCGGATCCAGGTGCACCTACTATTGATGTATCAATTGATGGAATATTAGTTCAGGGTGTACAAGTGGATGGCGGGGCTAGCGTTAACCTCATGAATGTGGATAGAATGGAAGAATTGGGATTGGACCAATTAATGCCAACTACGGTTGTTTTACGAATGGCAGATTCAAGTCGAGTCCGACCTATGGGTACTTTACGAGGAATTGATACAGTTGTTGTGGGGATTACATACACAATTGATTATATTATATTCTGATTGCAAAGCACAGTATTGTCATATCCAATTTTGTTGGGTCGACCGTGGCTATATCAAGCTGAAGCTCGGAACGATTGGGGTCGTGGAACGCTAACAATTAGAAAGGGTAAGGATAAAATAGTGCTCCAAATGTATCCTGTCCAGTATCACAGAGAAACTCAAATTACCAGTACAGAATATACATCGAACTGCGAACAAGAGTATACGGAAGAAGAATTGGTTGTTTTAAAATCAAAGGCTATCGAGGCACGGGAAGTTGCAGTATAAAATAGGAATATTTACCATTGTGGAGGACTAGGAGAATATTTTGTTCCTCCAGACGTTATCGATGATTCAGAGCATATGATTGCATACTAGATGCAGTGAAGAGATGTTAATCAAGTTGGTGCTATAGATTCCGAATTGAAAAGCTCCAATTTGTCAGAGTTTATGAAAGATCCCAAAACAGAGCAGAAGATTACCGCTGAAGCTCTTAATGGACCAAAGTGTCAATCAATAAATCTAGGCACAAAGGATAATCCCAAATTGATTCAAATTTATGATGGTATAACGGGTAAAACTAAAGAGCTTTGGATAGATTATTTTATAAAACATAAATCAGCTTTTGCTTGGTCTTATAAAGATTTGAAGGATATTCCAGTTGGAGTTTGTGAGCATCGAATAAAATTGGAGGACACGGCTACACCAGTACGACAAAGGCAATATCGACTGAATCCTAAATATTCGTTGATGGTAAAGGAGGAATTGGATAAGCTTCTGGAGGTGGGATTTATATATCCTGTACCACATAGTGAATGGATTTTGCCGAGAGTTATGGTTCCCAAAAAGAACGAAAAAGTCTGAATTTGCCAAGATTTTCGAAAGTTGAATGCTGCTACAAAGAAGGATTACTTTTCTTTACCATTTACGGATAGTATCTTAGATGCAGTAGCAGGCCACGAATGTTATTCGTTTCTTGATGGTTTTTCCGGATATAATCAGGTACAAATTGCAAAGGAGGATCAATTAAAGACTACGTTTACTACGGATTGGGGAACTTTTGCTTATAAGGTCATGCCTTTCAGACTTTGTAATGCGCTAGCTACATTTCAGAGGGTGATGATGTAAGCATTCCAAGATGAGCTACGAGTTTCAATAGAAATCTTTTTAGATGATTTCTGCACATTCAGCACCAGAGAAGAACACTTAGACAAATTGCACCGGTGCTTAGACAAATGTGATAAATTTGGAATTTCTTTGAATTCAGAAAAATGTAAATTTTGAGTACCCTCAGGAAAATTATTGGGTCATATCGTATTGGAAATAGGTATCGCCACCGATCCGGATAAAATAAAAATTATACTAGAACTCCAAATACCCGATACAGTGACAGGTGTTCGCACCTTTATTGGGCATGTTAGCTATTATCGACGTTTTATTTATCTATTTGCTGTTATCTGTATTCTACTGACAAATTTGTTGAAAAAGCAACTACCGGACAGTCTCGAACCAATTTGGACCAAGGAATGTATAGTTGCATTTGAAACATTACAACAAAAATTGGTTTCTGCACCAATATTGGTTGCCCCTTGTTGGATAAAATCTTTTGAGGTTTATGTTGATGCCTCTAATGTTGCGATTGGTTCGGTATTGAGCTAGAAGGATGACAAGGGCCACGATCATCCTATTTATTATGCAAGCCGTCAGTTGGTGGCTGTCGAATGGAATTACACTACAACTGAGCGAGAGGCTTTGGGAATGATTTATTCTGTCCAAAAGTTTCGGCATTATCTTCTTGGATATAAATTTGTCTTCCCTATGGATCATGATGCTTTAAAATATATGATTAACAAGCCCCAATTGAATGGCCGCATCTCAAGATGGGTATTGCTTTTACAAGAATTTGATTTTACTATTAATGTACGGCCAGGGAAGTCGCATGCCAATGCAGACCATCTATCGCGACTGTCCAATATATTGGAAAATGAACCCATTCCTGATGCATTACCTAACGCTGAGTTATTTCTTGTCGACCTAATTACGCCGGAATATAGCGAATTGATACAGTATTTGACTTTTCAAACTTTTCCTTTCCATTTTACGGAGAAGCTTAAGAGAAGATTGGTTTTGAAAAGCGCACCTTATACTATGATTGGAGAAACTTTATATAAACAAGGGAAAGACGGAATTTTACGCCGTTGCGTTTATCAGAATGAAGCATGCACTATATTGGAAGGATGTCATTTGGATAGTTGTGGTGGACATTTTGCAGGCGACAGTACAGCACACAAAGTTTTACAGGCGGAATATTGGTGGCCGACAATGTTTGCGGATGCTCACCAGTTTGCACGTCGTTGTGACCTATGCCAGCAAATTGGTCATCCTACGGGTACATCCGCGATGCCGTTAGTTCTAATTCTGGCACAGGCACCTTTTAAAAAATGTGGTATTGATTTCGTGGGCCCAATTGCACCTGCCTCTCGCCATGGATAAAAACGGTATATATTGGTTGCCACGGACTATGTTACCAAATGGGCCGAAGCGAAGGCAACAAAATCTGATAGTGCTAGTGATGTAGCCACATTTTCATATAAAAATATTATTACACGGTTTGGCTGTCCAAAAAAATTGGTCAGTGATCAAGGAACCCATTTCATTAATAGTAGAATTGAAGCATTGACTGCTAAATATGAGATTAAACACTGCAAGGCGACACCATATCATCCCAGAGCAAATGGCCAAACAGAAAAGACCAACGGCATATTATGTACAATTATCACCAAGACAATATCTGGTTCAGGCACGGATTGGGATACTAAATTGTTTGCCGCTTTGTGGGCATACCATATTGCATATAAAGTAACGACTAATGTCACACCCTTTCAATTAGTTTATGGTCAGGAAGTAATATTACCTATCGAATTCGAAGCTCAAAGTTTGCGCATTGCACTGGAAGAACGATTGGGGGATACGGAGTCGTTACAAGTTTGTTTCGCACAATTGGAGCAGTTGGATGAAACTCAAACCAATACCCTATTGAGACAGGAGGCCACTCAAAGGCGACGGAAAAGTTATTATGATAGTAAATTAAAACCAAAATTTTTTATGCCCAATGATTTGATATTGCTTTATGACAATCGTTTTAAAAAAATTCCAGGAAAATTTCATATTCGGTGGCATAGGCCGTACAGAGTCATTGAGGATTTTCCCAATGACTCAGTCCAATTGGAAGACTTTATGGGTGCTAAATTTACCACGCGTATAAATGGGAATCGGCTACGTCTGTATACGATATAAACTCGGGACGGATTTTATATCGGTGGGGGAGGAGAGAGAAAGCCAATTTAGTATTGAATTGACGAGGCAAGAGTTGTGATGGGAAGGAAAGAGCGTTGTCGTATTACGTGCTTTCCTGCTCGAGATTGCGCTGAGCGTTTGGCTGTAGAAGGTAGTATAGAGATTCGCCAATAGTCAAGCAGTCTATCAATTTTTGACTGCTGGAATATAAACGACTACAAGAATACACCGTAAATCTATACGGATGCCCTTCGACGGCTTGTCGAAGTCCTTTTTTGCCCCAGTCGATAGGTCTGTAGACGTTAAAGAGTCCCAAACAATCCAATTTGCTAATCTGCGATACCGCTTTGTACTTACGATCTTGTATCCACTGACTGTCTTGTTAGATTAACCCAATAAATTTCATTCACTCCGCATACTCAATCCTACAGACATCCTTTTAATCCTTCAATCACAGACGTAACTCGATTTCACAAAACAGTCAAGAGTAATCAAACCCACTTCATTAAAAAATCTCGATTCACCATTACAACACTGACTTTAGCAACGATTGCCTCAGTCTTCCCAAAACTCTATGAAGAAGAAAAATCCAATTCTCCGTTTTTTCTTCCCGGACCAGAAGTATGAAGCTCCTCTCCAATCCCCTTCATCTTCAAAAACCTCCAATGAAACCGAACTAGTAACCTTGCAAAGAGCTTAAAGCTAGCTCTTCGATCCAAAAAAACCCCCCCTCCCTCAAAACTTATTCTCCCCCTAACCTTATCCTTTGAATTTCTTCAATCTTCCGTCTTGGATCCAGAATTGGCTCCAATCGTTAGAGCTTAGATCCAAAATTGGCTCTCGCCGTCCGAGCTTTTCTCCTCCATTTTTACCTTTAAGAGATCCATTTATTAAAAACAATGTTTCCTGAAATGGCATAGAGAATAGGACAGCCTGAAACAGAATCGAAACCCCGTACTCGGGTCCACATTGAGTTGCCCAACCAATTCAAGTCTCATATCGGGTAAGATGCCCGTAGTAACCTGGATGTTGGAGTAATTGGGTCCAATTGGTCCTCACGTCAGATTCGCTAAGGCTCGTAGTAAGACCTAGATTTTCCCTTATTTGACTGCATTGGGTTGCATGGCCAATTCATGTCTCATATTCGATAAGAGGACCTGTAGTAACCTAGATGTTCCCCATAATTAGACTGCATTGGGTTGCCCGACCAATTCAGGTCTCATATTGGGTAAGAGGACTCGATTGGATTCTCGAAATTGGATCCAATTCGCTCTTTGAACCAGGCTCACCGGTCGCGTGAATTGATCCTTTCCCTTCCTGTTGACTCCCGTTATTGGAATCGAACGGAGCATTTCAGTATGCCCCGGCTGACTGTAACGGGGTGACTGAACCTGACCACTCAATATTTGCACTGGAATTGGTCGTTGCTCCCAATATTCGAGGTAACTGAATATTAATAAAAGTCCCCTTTCTTTATATTTTCACGGTATACTCGTGTTACAACACGACATCCACCCCCTCTGAACCTGTGCATCCTCCGGTATGCACCAGTTTACCTAATTGCTGTTTGATTCAGAATATATCCTCTACGTCTTTGCCCAATTCGTCTTCGTCACCTTCATTATCCAAATCACTTTCATCTTCTTGCTGCGGAATCTCTATACCTTCATTAAGGTCTTCTATATTCATCTCCGGGTGTCTTCGTTTAAATATTTTTACTCGCTTCCTTGCAATTGGTATTTTCAATTTTATACCATTTAACTCCCGTAACGAGTAAGTCGCATTATCATGAACTGTTGTTACCACATATAGTCCAAATTAACGTTTTGAAAATTTTCGCAAAGTACTATGTTAATTATCCAGACTATTGTCATAAACAAGTACCCAGTCACCTTCCTCAATTGCTTTTGGTCTCAATCGATGTTGCTTATCAAATCGCACCTTCTTTTGTAACCTTGCTCTTTTCAACCTTTCCGATGCTATCTGGACATCTCCCGTTCTTTGCTCCAATTGTCGAATTCTAATAGCCAGAAGTTCTTCTCTTGTCAATCCATTTTCCCATGGTAGCATACTCCAAGTAAGTACCTTTTCTTCAATCGGCATAATTGGTTTTTGACCTGTCATAAGTTCTACTGGCATATATCCTGTCACCGAACTATGTGTTGTTCGATCAACCCAAAATACAAACGACAAAAGCAGTGGCCACTCTTTAACTTTCCCATTACAAGTTTTAACCAATGCTTTCACAATCGGTAGATAACCGCGTTCGCTTTTTGTAATCCCTTCTCGATTATAAGCAGTAGTCAGTGATAGTTTAACTCCACATCTTTCAAAGAACTTACGAGCTTCTTGAGCATTTAATTCTCCACGATCTGCAGTGATTTTTCCTACGCACCCGTAACGGCAAATGACATCTTCAAGCAAAAACCTACAAATCCCCTCTGTAGATTTTGTCCTCAATGCTCTTCCTTCTACTTGATTTGATAAATCTTCACGAGCTAAAACCAAATATCTCATCTACCATAACTCAACCAGCATAATAACCAAATCAACAACCCATTTAAAATGAATAACCAAAGGATACGTAGGATGAAGACCATCTCGATGTCGGATATTAAAATACGATTGACAGATTTCACATGACTCTACAAATGAGAGCACATCTCGATACATATTTTTCCACCAATATCATTCCTTGAGTTTAGCAAAAGTAGCCAAGATTCTTCTATGCCCTGTCCATAAACTATCATGAAACTCCTTTAATAATTTTGGTCTTTCTTCTTTTTTTCCTATCACTCGTTGTGGCATCCCAATTCCTTTCTTCGGTCTCTTCTATAAGAATCCATCTCAAAGTAAAAATCCATATGTTTTTTTTCTTATTTGTTTGAATTTTTCTGTAGACCAATTCCCCTGCTTAGTCAAGGTATTCAAGTAATGACCAATATCCAATAATTCTCCTTCATAAGATTCTTCAAGAAATAGCTTCTCTTCTCTATTGAGATTTGATATTGAATAGAATTTCAATCCGACATCATCAATGTCTTCAACCATTTCGTCCTCCCTCTCGTATCTTGCTCAAGATAGTATGTCAGCTACTAAATTGTCCTTCCCAGTAATATGCTAAAATTCTGGATTTAGTGACTTAATAGAAGCAATCCATCTCAACATCGCAATATCTGGCGTTGAACAGTTAATAATCATTCCAAGCAATGGCAAGCAATCTGTTTCAATTACTACTACTGCCCCAATCAAATAGTCCTTTTCAGCTTTCATAGCCGAAACGACTCCCCAAAGTTCTCTTTTGACTTGCGAATATGCACGCTGACGAATACTTAAAACTTTAGCCTCAAATCGAACTGCAAATCTACTCCCATTTGAATCATCTTGATCCATCGCCCATTCAATGGCAATTGGACTAGCGTGCACAGTAAGAATCACTGGTCTATTGCACTTATTATCAACCTTCCTCAATATTGGAGGTGACATCAATAATTTCATCAATCTTTGCATTGCCTGAATATGCCTTTCTTCCCATTTAAATCGGTAACCCTTGCATAACAGTTCATATAATGGATCCGCTATGTGAGCAAAATGAGGGATCCAGATTCGATAAAATACACATGCACCCAAAAACCTACGAACCTCTGTTAAAGAATCACAATCCTCTTTCATCCTTCCAATTGCATCAACTTTAGTCGGATCTGGTTTCCTTCCGTAAGATCCACATAAATGTACAACAATTACAACCTCTCGTACTCTAAATACGGACTTCATATTCGATAATGTAAGATGAACTTCTCCAAGCCGAGTTAAAATCTTTTCACAATCTTGTATATGATCAACAACATATTTGCGACACCCCCTCTTATCTAAAGTTTCATCCTTGTCTCCTTCTCTGCACCCTTTTATAGGAACATCATCTAGAAAAGGCATAGTCTTCTCTTGAATAAAATCTCTCAATACCTTATTCATCCCATTCATCATATGCGTAACTGAGTTGGTTGCGCCTTGAGGAAGAGTGCACATTCTAACCAATCCAAGTGGTGTCCTCATCGTTGTCATATCTCTACTTCCTTCGGCAAGTTGAAATTGATCATAACTTAAATATGATTCACCCATTGAATAGATCGCCCTTCCAACAAACGCCTCAACAAATTCATCCACAATAGGTCCAATTCTTGCATTCTTGATAGTTACTGCATTCATCGGTTGTATATCTTGAATAAACCGTAGTGATCCATTTTTCTTAGGTACTGTAAACCATCGACTAGAATACGGTGCAAATGAGGGTTTCAATATTTTCATCTTCATCTTTTCTTTTAATAGTTCCATCAATTTAGGTAAATGTGTCCTCGGTACTGGAATCGGTCTTAGATTCCAAGGTACATGTGGTACAGTGAAGATAACCATAGGTTTTATAATATTCGGATCCACATACCCAATTTCATAAAATTTGAAGGCAAACGATCTTCCTTGTTTAGCCAACATCTTTTTGAAGCAAGTAATTTCCTCCAGTAATAAAGAACCATCACAACTAATCTTCAATTCTTCAAAAGTCTCTTTAGTAAACTGATGCCCAATACTCATTGGATCCCTTAAACTTGCTTCTTTTGATGCTTCTCCCATTTGTTCTTTAGAATCTTCTGGTAATGGTCGGGCAACAGGCTTTACCTTCTTATCTCCCGTTTTATATCTCGTTTCTACAATGACTTCTGGTGCTTGAAAAGATTCAAGTATAGTATAAACCTCTCTTGAATGAATCTCAACAACCTTATCATTATCCCCTAACCCAATAGATGTAATCAATTCCAATGAATCTTCCAGTCCATTTTCTTCATAAACACCTAAAATCCTCTCATCATCTTGCAATGTACCTAACTTGCGTAATTCTCCTTCAATATCATATAATCTTTTTCTTTCTTTTCTTTTAAAATCATTAACTTTTTTATACATAATATTTCTATTCTCCAAAATACCAATAAAACTCGCATCAAAGGTACCTTCATCTCACGAGAGTACCTCCTCTTTTGTACCTCCATAATCTTGCTTTATAGTGGTACCTCCCCAAAATCCTTAAATCCTTCAACAATCTTTGGCAATGGTTTCTCCCTCAACCTATCTCGATTCCGTTCATGGTTAGGAGGTACTGTTAGAAATTATACAGTTTTCCTTCCATCTTCGCTACGTATCTTTGCATAAGCAGAACCATCGTCAAGTACTTTTGTTTCCATCCGTGTAGTTGTAATATAAGGTTGTCTTAAAATCAACGGATAAGACGTTGTATCTTGAACAAAGAAATGTTGCTCCGTCGCAACATCTCCAATCCGAATTTTGACATCTTGACAAGCTCCATATAATTCGCCCAGTGTGTTATTAGCTGCTCGTATTACCCATCCATGTTCCATATCAATTGGCCATTTTTGCTTCTTATAAAGATCTTTAGACATGAGATTTATTTCACAACCATAGTCGACTAAAGCAACAATTGGTTCTTCTATATCTCCTACTTTCACCAATACTTCAGTAGTTGCCCTTGCCCAATGCTTTCGAGTATAATGGCTCAAAGTTTCCATTTCCTTATTAGTATAATCTTCGAAACGTACTCATTGATTATACCCATTCTTTTCATTTGTTGGTTGCTTGTAATCAATATCAATCTCTTCTTCTTCTTTATATATTCTTGCATCAATAGCATGACTCATTCCAGTTTCGCTTATTAATTACCTCTTTCGCTTAATCTGTCAATGATAACATCATGAAACTCCTTCTTTGTAATTTCCAAAACTTCTTTCAATGTGAATTCCACCTTAGCGTTTAATATACATTCTTCCAACACCCCTTTCAAATTTGTTGCCGCTTCAATGTCAGAAAGTAGCTTATAAGCAATTGATTTGCCCTTATCTTTTGTCTCCTTTGTTTTTTCTCCCAATGATGCTGAGGTATCCCTTAAAGGCAATTCTTGTGAAGCTGCCTCCCGAGCCTTGTCTCTTCGAGTTTGCCTCTTAGAAGAATTTCCTTCTCTAGTATCATCAAAATTTCCTCGTCTTTTTTCTTCCATCAAAGCTTCATATTGGCTCTTAGCAATATATGCATGAAAAAACCTCCCATGAATTCCCATAACGATCTGTAATCGATATAATATGGTCTCTTATCTCTGGTATCGTGGCAAGTCCAAATAGTTCAACCATTTTCTTCTCAGAAACCCGATTTAATTCCATTTCACGAACATAACATCTTAAATACCTTGAAATATTCCTCCCATCAAATTGATCAATTTTATTGACCACTGCTTGCAATGCTTTGGTTGCCAAAGCTTTCTTTCGATCATTGCTTTGCTGTTGCTGTATTGACAATGAGAAGGCTTGAAACATACTAGCAATAGACGGATCCATGTGCATACCTTGTCCTTTAGAAGAACCACCACTAGAAACTCCTTCCAAAAATCCTTCAAAATTTTTATTTTTGTTTTCCATAAAATATAGATAAAATCAACCGAAATCCAATACCTTCTACCTCAAGCTTTCACGTCAGGTTCACCACTTTTGTCGTATTACGTGCTTTCCTGCTCGAGAACGCGCCGGACGTCTGGCTCTAGAAGGTAGTATGGAGATTCGCCAATAGTCAAGGAGTCTATCAGTTTTTGACTGCTGGAATATAAACGACTACAAGAATACACCGTAAATCTATACGGATGCCCTTCGACGGCTTGTCGAAGTCCTTTTTTGCCCCAGTCGGTAGGTCTCTAGACGTTATAGAGAACCCCGAACAATCCAATTTGCTAATCTGCGATACCGCTTTGTACTTACGATCTTGTATCCACTGACTGTCTTGTTAGATTAACCCAATAAATTTCATTCACTCCGCATACTCAATCCTATAGACATCCTTTTAATCCTTCAATCACAGACGTAACTCGATTTCACAAAACAGTCAAGAGTAATCAAACCCACTTCATTAAAAAATCTCGATTCACCATTACAACACTGACTTTAGCAACGATTGCCTCAGTCTTCCCAAAACTCTATGAAGAAGAAAAATCCAATTCTCTGTCTTTTCTTCCCCGACCCGAAGCATGAAGCTCCTCTCCAATCCCCTTGATCTTCAAAAACCTCTAATGAAACCGAACTTGTATCCTTGCAAAGAGCTTGAAGCTAGCTCTCGATGCAAACCCCCCCCCCCCCCCCCCCCCCGCTGATTTGAAAAAAAAAACCTCCCAAAAACTTATTCCCCCCTTAACCTTATCCTCTGAATTTCTTCAATCTTCCGTCTTGGATCCGGAATTGGCTCCCGCCGTCAGAGCTTAGATCCGAAATTGGCTCTTGCCATCAAAGCTTTTTCTTCCATTTTTACCTTTAAGAGATCCATTTACCGAAAACAACGTTCCCTGAAACAGAGAATAGGACAGTCTGAAACAGAATCGAACCCCGTAATCGGGACCACATTGAGTCGCCCGACCAATTCAGGTCTCATATTGGATAAGAGTCCAGTAGTAAGACCCGGATTTTCTCATAATCAGACTACATTGGATTGCCCGACCAATGCAGGTCTCATATTGGGTAAGATGTTCGTAGTAACCTGGATGTTCCCGTAATTACTCTACATTGGGTTGCCCAACCAATACAGGTCTCATATTGGGTAAGATGCCCGTAGTAACCTAGATGTTCCTGTAATTAGACTGCATTGGATTGCAAGACCAATACAGGTCTCATATTGGGTAAGAAGACCCATAGTAAGACCTAGATTTTTCCGTAATTACACTGCATTGGGTTGCCTGACCAATACAGGTCTCATATTGGGTAAGAGGACCCGGATTGGATTCTCGAAATTGGATCCAATTGGCTCTTCAAACCAGGCTCACCCGTCGCATGAATTGGTTCTTTCCCTTCTTGCTGACTCCCGTTATAGGAATCGAACGGAGCATTTCAGTATGCCCCGGTTGACTGTAACGGGGTGACTGAACCTGACCACTCAGTATTTGCACTGGAGTTAGTCGTTGTTCCCAATATTTGAGATAACTGAATATTAATAAAAGTCCCCTTTCTTTATATTTTCACGATATACTCGTGTTACAACACGACAGCGTGTGATGATGAGATTATGGACGGGTTGAGTGAAGGTGAGCTGTCAGGAAGACACTAATAGGATAGGTTGTTATAGGCCTGTTAGGTTAAGTCATACCACGAGGAGAACCAGGGTAGAAGTTAGGAGTGGGGCTCTTGGCTAGCATTGTTTACATTGCAATTTCTTGATTCACGTTGCTAAGCACAAGTTTTAGAGGATTATCGTGAGTAGCGAAGATGGTGATTGAGCGTAAGAAGAGGACAGCTTCTAGAGAGGAGCGATAGCGTAATGTCAAGACGAAGGGAGCATTGCCACCAATGGAGTGCGTGATAGTGCCAACATGGAGCTGGTCGCTATGGACATTTTTTGGTCGCAAAGGAGACAGAGAGAGTTTCGCACGGCGCAGATGTATGGGTTTCTGAAGTTTTTGCAGAGGCTACCACCAATAGATATAGCATTGTTAATAGAATATGTGACAAATTATGATCCGGAAGACGGGTCCAGTGTGGTTCATGGGAGAATTATTGGTATAGATGAGGTGACGTTGAACAAGGTTCTATATCTTCCCATGGGTGAGCTACCGGTATCGGGAGACTTGGAGTCTGATTTTATTCCAAGCAAGTACTTCAAGTCGGAAAACGAAGCGTTTGAGAAAAATCAAGGGTGGAAGACAGCGGATGCGCTTACGCCGGCGCTGGGAGAATGGATGCGGTTTATGCAGAAGCGAATAGGGCTGAACCGACATTCGACGTATATGGCAAGGAGGTTATTGTTTTCACCATTGTGACGCTGGAGGGGATGGTCTTCAACTAGGCAATGCATGTTGCGACCAGAATCCATGCAGAATTGGACGTGAAAAGAAGAACAAGGAAGGTTACCACGATGTTATGCTCCAACTACGTGTGTGAAGCAATTAGATATCAACTGAAGCAACCTTCAATGGTGGAGAGACTAGACGCTGTAGCAACAGAGACAAGAGTAGAGTCAATGCCATTGCCATCAAAACAAGTCGAGGAAGCGGCGATAGTAGAGTGCAGCCAAGCTAGAAATTGCGAACGGATCAATGTCAACTCGTCATCTAGAGAATTAGGTCGTCCCGGTACCAATATGGCCGTCACTCCACCAGTACTGGTAGAGTATTATCAACGGGTGGATTTATCGGGAGCTGGCCAGCAGACAAGAGAACTCAAGGAGTTAATCTCGGCACAAATTACTCAATTACAGATGGGCGTTGAGAAAATGGACAATGAGTTCAGCCTTAGACAAGTACTGGAGGAGAAGGACAAGATCATTGAGGATCAGAAGAAGAAGATTGGAGATTTCCAACGTGCTTCAGTAACGGACGCTCTCAAATATTCAAGATTAGAGCACTAATTCAAGAAGACCCAAGCGGAATGGGCCAAGGAGAACAAGTTGGCAAAGAGTCTGATGGGGCTTACCAAGCAGGAGTATATGGAGTTGCAGAACCAATACTAAGAGGAGAAGAATAGGGTGGCAGAATTGGAAGCCGGGTGATCCAAATTGGAGGATGATTTTTGGAGACAATCGAAGAGCTCAAAGACGGAGAACGAGCAATTGAAGAGAAGGATTGCCGAATTGGAGGCAGAAATGATTACAGTTATCACACAACAAGGAGAGGTCAATCCAGCAAGTACATCTTTACGGGAATTAGAAAAACAGGTGCATGGCCTGGAGGAGCAGCTGAAAGAGCGAGACACCCAAATTGCGCTTTCGGAGTCTCAGGTTCGGGAATTGGGAGCACTTAACGAGGACTTGACAGCTTTATTAAACGGAGAGCAGGTGGGAGAGGGAGTTGGAGAAGAAGCTCAAGAAGTTGAAACCAATCTCACTTATGGAAATGATGAAACGAACCAAGGCGGACCAGAGGTTCAGACATTGGAGGAAGCCAATGATGTGGTGATATTGTAAAACGTAGTACGAGGTGGTTTGCGAGGACGCTGCACAGTAAAAAATGGAGCTATGTAGAATGTATAAATGACTTTTCTGGTTCGTTATCGATTAAATAGTAGTAATGTTGGAATTTCGATGAATGGTTAGTTCGATTAGTTGTTAATAGTAGGAAGTTAGGAACATATGCAGTTAAGAAGCCAAAGTTTCACAACCTGTGGAATCTGCTGAATGACGATTCATATTTTGGTAGGATAAAGAGGTTGAGGAAGAAGGAATGGAAGCCAAACTGTGATAGTCGTGAGCCAGGGTAAAGCTTAGAGCTACCCTTTTGTTTTCTTTGCTTTTTTATTTTTCTTTAGTATTGAATTTTAAAAAAGGATTGTTGAAACTGTGATTGAGATATTGAAAATTATTAATTCGAATTAATTAATTTGGAGAAAGAAAGTGTGATTGTGATAATAGAGATTATTGCATTGTGATAGTAGCACTGGAGGATTGAGTAAAAGTAAAGGAATTGAGAATTGAAGTATTGTGGAAAGAGATTAAGCATCCTGTAGATGTCAAGAATGTCAGTGATATTGAGTAGCTGTAGGGCAGTGAATGATTGTAGAGATTGTGAAGGGATTGAATTGAGATGAAGAAGAGAACTTTGGAAGTTTTAGATAATTAATACATAATCAATTGTGTCATAACATATCTAATTCATACAATGAGTCTTTCCCCGAGATCGAACCCACCTATACTGATCAAATATCTTGGTGTTTTGAGTCGAAGTCAAACGACGATTACAGTTACATCATTTCAAATGATAGACTTATGATGGATCCTAAGAAAGTTCAAACTATTATAGATTGGAAGATACCAAAAACGGTAAGAGATGTCCAATGTTTTTTGGGATTTTCCAACTACTATCGGATCTTCATCAAAGACTTCTCTCGAGTTCTAGCTCCACTTACACGTTTGACTTGTAAAGACAAACTCCAATGGAATCAAGAAATGGAAGTTGCTTTTGAATCTTTGAAGACAGCATTTGTTTCTGCATCAATCTTGTATCGTGTTGATTTTTCCAAAGCATTCTTTATGGAAACAGATGCATCGAACTTTGCTGTGGATGCGGTTTTATCACAAATGAGAACAGATGACAAACTTCATCGAGTAGCCTTTCATTCAAGAAAATTCTCAGTAGCAAAAATCAATTATGAGATCCATGACAAAGAACTTCTTGCAATTGTGGATTCTTTTCAAGAATGGCGTCATTATCTAGAAGGCACTTCTAGTCCAGTCACCGTGTATACAGATCACAAGAACCTCGAATATTTTATGTCAGCACGCGTATTAAATCGTCGCCAAGCTCTTTGGAGCATGTCTTTATCAAGATTGGAGTTCATCATCACTTATCGGCCAGGAAAACAACAAGGTTTATCTGATGCCTTATCTAGACGTTCTTATCTTGCACCAAAAGAAAGAGATGCAGCTTTTGAGCAACAAAGAACGGTTCTCTTGAAGCCAGAACAATTTCATCTTCGAGCAATAAAATCAACAATGACTGTTGATTTAACTTTCCT
The DNA here is from genome assembly GCF_059467195.1 of Physcomitrium patens. Lineage (NCBI taxonomy): Eukaryota > Viridiplantae > Streptophyta > Bryopsida > Funariales > Funariaceae > Physcomitrium > Physcomitrium patens. The sequence continues at coordinate 1,143,522 of NC_143434.1, forward strand.
TAAGCAAGTCTAGTTAAGTATGTCTTCAGACCCTCTTGTTCATGATATCAAGAATAATTCTTCTAAATCTCATGATCCATCTAAATTTGAATTCAAGAACAACCTACTCTATTTCGAAGGACGCCTATATGTTCCAGAAGGAGAAGCACTTTTACGTGTTCTTCAAGCTCGTCACGACTTCCCAACAGTAGGACATTTCGGATATAATAAGACTTTGAAACTGATATCTAGGGATTTTTGGTGGCCTCAAATGTGGAAGGTAGTTAAAGATTTTGTACAATCATGTGATGTTTGCTCAAGATCGAAAACTCCTCGTCATCGACCTTTTGGACTTCTTCAGCCATTATCCATTTCAGAACAACTATGGTCTTCTGTTTCTATGGACTTCATCACGGATCTTCCAATCTCAGGTTCTTATGACTCTATATTCGTGATAGTAGATCGTTTTATCAAGATGGCACATTTTGTACCCTGTACAAAATCTATCACACGTGAAGAAACAGCTAAGCTCTTTTTTGACAATATCTATCGCTATCATGGATTACCCAAGGATATTATATCAGATAGGGGAACTCAATTTGTATCAAGATTTTGGCGGACTCTTTTCAAGATTCTTAAAGTGGATATAAAACTATCTTCGACATTCCATCCTCAAACTGATGGACAAACGGAGCGTGTTAATCAAGTTTTAGAGCAATATTTAAGATGTATCATTAATTATCAATAAGATGATTGGACAACTCTTTTGCCATTGGCAGAGTTTGCTTACAATAACACGGTACACTCTTCTACAAAACAAACACCTTTCTTTGCTAATTATGGTTATCATTCACGACTTGATACTTTTGACTTTTCAAAAGGTGATAATCCTGCTGCGAAAGATTTGGTTATTCATTTATCAGAGCTACATGCAACGATGAAGGCGCAGTTAAAAGAGGCTCAACAACAACAAAAGGCCAATGCAGATGTCTATCGAAAGGAACAACCATCATTCGTCTTGGGTGATAAGGTATGACTACTTCGTCGCAATATCAAGACCACTCGTCCTTGTGACAAGTTGGACTATCAAAGGCTGGGACCATTTTCTATTTCTACACAAATCAATCCAATTGCATATCGTTTAGATCTACCACAGTCAATGAAAATCCATCCAGTATTCCACGTATCTCTTCTTGAACCATACAAGACAGTGGACATACCAAGAAGACGACAAGCTCCACCTCATCCTATAGAAGTGGACAATAATGAAGAGTTTGAAGTAGAAGAAATCTTAGATTCAAGGCGACGCCGAAATAAATTAGAATATCTTGTCCATTGGCGCGGATATGGTATTAGTGAACGCACATGGGAGCCATTAAAGAATCTTACAAATGTAGCAAAGACGGTGGAGGCTTTTCATCAACGACATCCATCAAAATCAAGATGAAAACCTTCTTTATAAAAGAAACAACATCTAGGCAAGTTAACATTCTACTTTCAATTCTTGTTCGTAGCTTCATTGTAGTAGTGGCGCTCAAGAGATGGAGAACCAACAACCAGCGGGTTTAACTCAAGAGCCTTCATTTACTGACCTGCCGGACGAGATATTACGATTATCACAACCTTCAAGACGACGCAATCGAGATGAAGATCTTCAAGAACGACATGTTCTTCCTCGAATAGATGGTGAGATACAACGCGTTTGGTATCACGATTTGGGAAGGGACTCCCGATGTTTGGTGATTTTGCTAGAGGTAGGAACAATTCCTGATGGTGTTCCAAATATTTTATTTGAAGGAAGTTACTAAGGCCTCAACAATGATCAAATAACTGGGTGGTCCTCCCGCCCTGGTATGGGACACTACCGATGGTTGAGAGGCCCTATCAATCATCTTCGAAGAGAACAGAGATCAGAGTATGTGGCGAATACAATTTGTCGCATCATAGATTTCGTCAACATATGATGACCGCTCCTCGTGGAACTCGTCTCTAGAAGGGGGGATAATGTCACGGCCATAATCATGTAAGCTAATAATTACATATAGAAATAGGTAGAAGTAAGTAAAAGTAGGTAAAAATAAGTTAATTCTATAATATTTAATATGGAAGCTTCCTAGAAACTTCTTAGACGCTGTTTTGACTTCATAGGTGTCTTTAATTGACTTTTTGGATTAGAAACGTGGTCAACAAGTTGGCCATGTGCCACACATGTTGTTAGCTTGAAGATCAAGCTAACTATGTGGCCCACACGTAGAAAAACTTGCCTTGTAAGTCAAGGCATGTGCCTTACAAAGTCAACACCTATTGGAGGTCCTATAGAACGTCGCCACGTAGCTCTTAGTTAAATAGTATATATAGAGACAAGAGTGAAGGCTTCTTCACTCTTGTCAACTCCTTTCTTGCTTCTAGTCTAGTTTCAAGGGTCTTTAGTTTTCTTGTCTTTTGGCAATAGCCATTCCAGTTCCTCTTTCAATATATATACTTATTTATATATATTTTTTTTACCTCTCTTTGAGTGAAGGCTCACTTGTCTGAATTGTCTTTTTTATCGAGTTCTTGTCCTTGACACTATCCACCTTCAAACAAAAAATCTCATTTTCTAACATTGATTTTTTCCTTAAAGAGAGTGGATTATGCCTCTATGTAGAAATTTTTATTAGAAGTTGTAGATTACCCTCCTTTAGTTTAACTTTTTGAATTTGTTTGAATTGTCTATGGAAGAAAAAATTATGGATGCTACTTTTAATAGAAGTGAGAATAGATTTTAAACTATTGTAGATCTTCATGAACTTATCAATACTCTAAGAATAGAAATATCATGTATTTCTAATATGAATCATGGAGGTACTATGCCTACGCTAATGAAAAAGTTCAAAGTTTGTGACAAGAAGTTGTGCAATCGAAGGAAGCAAGTAGATTGACCTCATGGCCAATTTGAGGAGTTTTGCTTTTAGAAGTATAACGAGGACAAGGATTAGTATGCCTCAAAAGTTTCATGAGAGAAGATCAAAATTTCAAGGATTTTTGCAACAAGTCAAGCTCTATCTAAGATTTCATCCTTTCCAATAACTCGATGGATTTCTTCTAGTCAGATTCATAAAGGCACTTCAATTAGGAAGTATTCTCTCTTAGTTTGCACCTTTAGATTTAATTAGAATTTGATCTAAGATTTAGATAAGATTCATTAGAATTTTAATTAAGATAAAATTAGAATTGAATTAGGATTTATTTAGGATTTATTCAAGATTCTTATTTTTAATATTTTTTTAAGGTTATTATTATTTCTCTAAGGTTTATTTTTATATTTCTTTAGGATTTCTTTGTTATTTTTAAAAAAAATTAATTTATGACTTTTTGTGTTTCTTTTGTAATTTCTTTTAAATTTACTCATAATTGATTAAAGTTTAATTAGGATTATTAAAGATTATTTAAAATATATTTAAGACTCTATTAGACTTGGTAGGATTGTTGTTGCATTTTTACTTTTGACAACCAATTGCTCAATGTATTCTCAAGCAAAAATATGATAACAAATCTTACAACAATCCATTGAATCTTCTAAATAAAATCACTAAAAATTCCATCTCCTAGCTCTTGAACCGAGTTCTCACTAGCAACTAAGCTTGAGCTATAGAATTTATCCAAATTTCCTTCCAAATTCATGTATAGGAATATCCACCAAAACTTTAATACCTTCCTATTAATACCATAATTTTGGCTGAATTTGGTAATGTCTTAGACTTGTTGGCCAAGCTTCAATTTTAGCTCTCTCTTTTCCCTTAAGCAATTTCAACTAAACTAACTCTTGCACATTCACATGCGGAAAACTTCTAATTCTTTAAAACTTTCATAACCCACCATAAAACAAGTAAAAAATGTTGTACAACACTTTTAAGGACTGCATACTTCCATAATAGCTTTTTAAAATTACAAACTTCCAAGAGAAGTATATACAATCATATGATATATCTAACAATACATATAGAACTAATATGTATTTTTAAAAAGTCCTTGATTAATTTTTAAGATGATAGTATCTACTTAACATGTCTCTACTTACTTCTATTAGTTATAATTTATTTCTATTTATGTGTATAGTGCATGTATCTTTACTATAAATAATTTTTAATTTTATTATTAAATCTAATAATTTAATAATAATTTAATAATTTTTTAGTAAGTATCAAAATATTTTAATTTTTTAGCATCTTTTACTTGATTTTAGAATCTCCTTCAATCTTTTAAAAGCTTCTATAGTACTCTACAAGTTTCTATAAAATATTCTTTTGACTTATTAGATATTTCATAAATACAAGAACTTCTTCTAGAATCTTTAATAAGACTTAATTTTTACAATATAATTGAATGAACAAGAGAAAAGATTGTTATATTTTATTGATGTAAGTTTTAGATAAAACCTATTTATTATCTTAGTTGTAGTTTTTTATTTAGTCTTATTTCTACTCTAACATAATATGTAGTTTAGAAACTTTATTCTTTTTATTTCTTTGTCTTATATCTTTATATCTTTAAAAAAATATTAATATAAAATATTTTTAAAATCATAAATTAATATAAAATAAAAATAATAAAAATTATGTTATGAATAGATAGAATTGATATAAGAACAAAAAAATTAATAGATATCCAAAGAAGAAAAAAACCATTGTTAGATATTAATTAATAAAGTACTATCTCTTATAATTAAATTTGATATTTTATACTAGTAAAAAGTAGCATTATTTATTTAAGTATTGTTTATGAAAGTAATCACATACTAAAGAAAAACTATCATATTAAGAATAAATAAAAATCACTTTAATAAATATTCACATATTAATTTAATTTTCTATTTTAATTTTTTTTTAAATATAATACTTAATTTTATTTTAATGACAATTTTGATGATATTAGACCTAATAAAATGAAAAACAGAATATCCATTTTAATATGTTCAGATTTTTTCATTATTATACTTTCAATAAGAAAATTAAGAAATTTTATTTTGTTACAAATTTTCTAATTTTAATATATGGAACACTTGTTTTTTTTTCTTCTTCTTCTTAACCAAAAATTCATCACTTTTGCTAATAATGCCCAATTTTCACGAAAAGGTATTTTCTGGAAGGATTGTAGAGTACATCAATATTAGACGGTCGAGTTCCCCAACTTTAATTTTATTTAAGAAAAAGCAGGGGAAAGTTAATGAGAAAAAGTAAAAAGTCTTCCCAAGTGTTACATCAGCCGTCGGTTGAACAAATATCCAGCATCGGATTCACACTGCGAGGAGGAGGCGGAAGAGAAGGAGGAGGAAGTCAATCCAGGTCGGTTATATAACACTCGAAAAATAACCAATGGAAAGAGACCACGTGGCGCATAAGGAACACGACACCACCGCCCTCGTCGAGGTTTATGATTGTGAGCCTGCCCCGTACCAAACGCGGGCTAGGCCGGGTCCCAGGAGTACAGGTTTAAGGGGGTGGGTCCCGCGCTGGCGATGTGAGAATCAAATCTCAGCGAGCAATGCTCCGCAGGAAGCCAAATTTACGCCATGAATAGGAACACGGAGCCCTAGATTGTGAGGCAAAACCCTAAATCGACACCAGTAATGACGTCGCTGCCTTTTTTATTGTAATTTTATATTTGCACTAAATAAAGCGCGTAATAATGCGATCGTATGAAGAGGGGGGGAAGGGGGGGGGGGGGACACCGATGACAATGGTGTTTCACAGCCGAAAGTTAGAAAGGCGCCTTTTGTCAGGATTTTACTTTCCGCTGAGGAGGATCGCAGAATGTAATCGGGCTTATCGGTTCATCTAAACAGCAGATTTCGTGCTGAAAAGGTGAATTTTGTCGCTGGGTTCAGAGGAAGTGTAATGCCACTGCTGAATCCCCCTCGCCGGTGAGAAGAAAGAGAGAAAGAGAGAGAGAGGTGGAAGTGAAGGAATATCGAAAGGAGGGTGGTGGTTAAAGAGCAGGTCTCCTCGCGTGTGGCGTGATAAGGGCGCTAGGTATCAATCTATGTCAGAGTGATCGCAAGAAGGGAGAAGATTAAGATGTGCATAAGATATTAGCTTGGCGACAACGGGGCGATCGACAAGGGAGCTGGAGGCTGGAGCGACATTCAAAGCTTGCAAGAGGGAATCATCCCCGTGCGCATGATAGGCATGGTTCGCGCAGCACCCGTAGCAACGTTGCACTTGTAGCTCCAATCTTGGTCAAGAGCTTCCCGAGCTCACTTTCGTTTTTACATTTCTTTTTAGATCCTCACCCCGAGCTTTTTTTTTTTTTTTTTTTTTTTTTTTCAATTTTGTTTTTGTTTTGTTTTGTTTTGTCGCCAAGCATCTCATCCTGTGTGCGACGTTACAAACTTGCCCATGTTGAGGAGTTTCTAGCTCCATGTAAAAGACTTCTCCCGCATTCGATCTCGGCCTTTGCTTGAATGCGAAGCGCTCCTTGTGCGCGAAGTTCGAAAATTTCGCTCTGCAACTAAGACTACCGTCCACAGCCTTATGCCAGCCGCTTTCGAGATCGCTGCTCACTTTTAGCTTAACCTTAGCCGCAGGACAATATCGATGACCGACAGGAGGTAATTGGTGTGCAAGTGGGTGCTCGGATTGCGGGGATCTTGGGGCAATGGCGGGGTCGGGGATCGCTGCATGGAATTTTGTGACGCGTGTCGGCAGTCAGTTGGTGCTGGACGGGCACCCATTCTACGCGAATGGGTGGAACTCGTATTGGCTGATGGTTACTGCTTCAGAGGGCAGCACGCGGTCGAGTGTGGACACAATTTTGCGCGACGGAGCGTCGCTGGGGCTCACGGTGTGCCGCACTTGGGCATTCAACGATGACACCTACCAAGCGCTGCAGATGTCTCCCGGGAGATACGACGAGAAAGTGTTTCAGGTGAGTGTGCGAGACTGCCTCCCCGGAGTTGTGTATGTATTTTCGCTGAATTGAACCTTTTTGTTGCAGACACTTGGTTGGGCAAGCTGCGAATTCGGGTTACACTGGTGCTGCATTGCTTTCATTGTGATCGGGTTGTTCTCTGTTAGTCTGGCCCTGGCTACATTTACGAGGGGGCTCTACACTTCTCCGGGGTAGATGTCAGAGGAGAGAATTAGCTCATGTTTCTGGCTCAGGCGCTTGAGCAGCGTCATTGCCTGATCATGTTTAGATATCATCCAGGGGGAACATTTTCATCACCTTCTACTGTTCCGGCATTAGCCTCAGTCGTTTTGACGACTGTGTAATTCTCTCGCACATTTTCCGAGTGCTACAGGGTTCAAATTGCATGCAGAGACCACTTACATGACACCATTTATTGAAGGCTAAGCTGGAAGATTTCTCATATCTAATCTAGTGATGTGAACTGTGCTGGATATGGCAGGCGTTGGATTATGTGATACATCAAGCCAGATGTAATGGGGTGAGGTTGCTTCTGAGCTTCGTGAACAATTGGAAGGACTATGGTGGTAAACCCAAGTATGTGGAATGGGCTAGGGCGGCAGGAGAGAACACTACCTCGGATGATGCTTTCTTTAGAAATTCCAAGTGCCGCCAGTTTTACAGAGACCATGTCAAGGTACTACCCTTCTGTTAATATTTCAAGCACAAATTTCACGGTTTTGTTTTTTATTTTTTCACATTCGTGAATGGCATGAAGGATTGGAGGGAGTTTCAAATGAAGATTCACCTTGTTCAGTTTAGTATGAATCTAATTTCGAGCCATACGCCAATTTATTGCAGGCTGTGCTAACAAGAGTGAACACCATTAACCAAGTGGAATATCGCAACGATCCGACCATCTTTGGTTGGGAGCTTATGAATGAACCTCAATGCCCATCCGATTCCTCAGGACATGCTCTCAAGGTTCCATTCTCATCTTATTTTGTCTACCACATCTGATGTTCTCACAACAGTTTCAATATATAAATCTCTCGCCATTTATTCATGCCTTACTGTAGTGTTCAACGGTGAATGGTTTATTGGTTTTTCTATGGAACGCCGACATTTCCTGAAGTCGGTTGTGAGCATTACTTCTTACTCTCTCGTCCTGAATTATTGACGTTTTTGGCGCTGGATCTCTGTCTTATTGCGGCAGGCATGGATTGAAGAAATGGCTGCGTATGTAAAGAGTCTGGACAATAACCACCTCCTGACAGTTGGCTCGGAGGGATTCTACGCATCCAACAGCGAAGGATGGTCTAGCGCCAATCCAAATAGCTACGCTGGTACGATAGGCACCGACTTCATTCGAGACCATCGGGTAACTGGCATTGATTTCGCCACGGTTCATGCCTACCCAGATTCTTGGTGAGCTTAATTTTCATGAGACTAAGAAAATCCCATCAATTTTTTTGTACAAACTGGTTGTATATTGTTCTTACAACTATCATGGCTCTTCCAAGATACGATTTACTCTAGATATAGGTTCGTCGTTGATATAAAGAACGGCCCATGTACAGGCTAGGCACTGACAATGTGGACGAAAAGCTCGAATTTTTCAACCGCTGGGTGAGAGCCCACATTGAGGATGCAGAGAGGGTCCTTCGTATGCCAGTGCTCTTTACCGAGTTTGGCCTCTCAGACAAGAAATCCGGCTTCTGCGAGGAGAAGCGCGATGCATTCTACAGCATAGTCTACGACCAAGTGTATCAGAGTGCCCAGAACCAGGGGGCTGCAGCAGGAGCTCTTCAATGGCAGCTTCTCCCCCCAGCGATGTGCGATTGGAATGATGGATATGGCTGTGATCCTGGGTGCGGGTCAGGCATCTGCAACCTGATGGCAAATCAGTCAGCAAGGCTTAAGTTTATTTCTAGTACCCCTGGACACTGCCACAACGAGTCTGACATGGATTTACACGGTATGTTCGGGCGGAGGAATCATGGAGATAACTCGACGTCTTCACCCCACCGCCACTCCATCTCCAACGTGATCAAAAGTGGCTTACGTCATATCTTTAAGTAATCACAGATTGATACCCAGTTTTACACTGAAAGGGAAGTTGAAAGTGGTTCTCACTTGGAACTTCATTGCAAGTGATCATTAATTTCTCTGCATTTCTGAACTAGAAGTTCAGAAGTAAACTCTCTCTCTCTCTCTCTCTCTCTCTCTCTATATATATATATATATATATATATATATATATGATATATATATGATATATATATATATATATATATATATATGATATATATATGATATAATATATATAATATGATGTATGTGTTATATTATATATATATTATATATTTGTTTGGGGGAAATCTATGACGCGGTTGGGTTGAGGAAGGAAGATTTCCATTCAGTGCAGCCTGCTGCTGAAGATAGGCGTAGTTGTAACTTGTGGGATATCAGTTGAGTGTATTCAAGTAGTAGTTTCTGGAGTTAGTGTGCGTCCTTGTGCAACAAGGACGAGATGAGAATCGACCAAGTATCATAATTTGTCCCTCTCCTCCCCCTGAGGGACAACGACAAATATTCTACTTCGGCCCCATCGAAGTAGGACTTTTCAAGGCAGTGTGTTTTTATGCCTGTTTTTATGTTTTGATTTTTTGGGGGTCTTCTGGAACTGTTAATTAGAAGTGAGAATATTTACGACTGATTATTTTTAATTTGTAAATCTGTTAATAAATTCATCATATTGACCAACACCTTCGTATCCTTAGAGGATTGGTTTTGTGCTTCCAAGCCCCCAGTACTGAGAAGAACGCGCTAACGTCATCCTTTACTTTATATTTCAACTTGAACCTATGTATGGAAGCATCAAGCACTAGGCAGAAATTCAAGTGCCAGAAAAGCAGACTATGTTAACAGCAGTGCAAACATCCGTGACAGCCCCACAATGAATAGCTGCAACTGCCATCAATGCATCTTCTTTCCAATTCAGCTATGCGCACCCACTGTAGATTCTTCGCCACACAGAATGAGGAATGAATATTCTTGTCACGTAGACCGTTTGAAATGCACTCGGTCAATGAAGATTCATAAAGGACATTTGTAATAACCCAAGACCGTTATATTATTCGTTTTTGGCATCGTAGCACATGGGTTTATGGTTGCAGCAAACACTTACAACGACTAATGTCTCCCTCTCAAAAGATGTTCGGTTTGGATGTGGAAGCCGCAACTTGGACTACACAATCATCACCTCGTGTGGCTTACTCGGAAGACATACTACATGTCACACACCTGCAACTTTCTCGAGGGGACCTTTCTAGCGTGCCTGATGAAGCCGTTGGCTCCCCGATAGAATAGATCAAAAAATAATCTAGAAAGAGATACTTCACTTCGTTATTTGGGGCAATCTGTGTCTTGCAGTTGTCTCCATGCAAATCATAATCCTTAGTTCCTCTTCAGCACACCAAATTCCTCTCGCCTCTTTTCCACCAAACAGAAGTAGCGCATGATCAAGACGCTTATACTAAGATTAATCGCAACGATATGGAGTTGCCCGAATAATTATACCCTTGGATTCAAAGATACCGTGAGCAAAGTTAGGAGTGACGACATCCCACAATCTCGAATGGGTGAATTAGATTCAGGAGAAGAATTATGACAGCATCGGCCACGAGTCAAAGATGCTAATAGCTTCCGAGAGTTGGGCAAGCCAGTTGAAATGACTGATTAGAGGCGGAGGAGCGTTTCCGTCTCCTGGCAATTTCGCCAAGTTTCAAGTGTGAAGAATATTCTGCTAACGTCCAAGCAACGTCGAGATTAGTTTTCAATCTGGCCCAGGATCTAAACTGGTGCTCACAAGCAAAAAATAAATGCGATTACGTACGCAAGATTCAGTTGCAGCCGCAACCCCTCAAGTTATCATTTCTCCGAGCCAGGATATTCTTTACTGTACACCTGAGTTATACATGTGATAGTCCAGATTGATGCGTACAGGGATCGAGGATAGCGATTCGGAATCTCATCCACAGAAGACACCTTACGCTCCTTGCAAGATATCTTTGTAAAATTACAGTTCGGGAACCTTCAGCAGAATGATCCCTGGCTTCCAATCGTGCAAAAGTGCACGACACATGTCACTCTGGAACGTAAGTGAACTTCAAGGAACTTACACTAAAGTATAAAAAAAACTCGCAATGCATAAGAATAGTACTTCGATCATTTTTAGGGTACTACTTGCCAATGTGACTCATACATGACAGTTACCGACTAAGTTTGGCCATGTACCATGATCAACTTGAAGTAGGAAATGCAACAGTCCAGCTGACAACATAATTCTGGCAATTAATGGCAGAGGAGGCTTACGCCAGCGAAAACAAAACGTCACAACCAGTCAGAGCTGCAGTATTTTCCATTTCCCCCGCATTGGCAGCTCATGAGTTGCAGTTGCAACAGCCACTTCCAGTGCCGCCTGATGTAAGCGTATTCCTTCAGGATCATGTAGTCATCACAGGAGGAATTTTTCCACGTGGAAAATTTATAATACAATGACATCCGCAAACTCGCCAGGCCATCGAAGTGGCAGCCGAAGCAACTACCCGATGTTGTAGGAGATGGTGCAGGAGGACGAGGACGAGTAGGCAGCATTTTGTTGACTGCCACTTCAACGGTTTGGCAACAGAGCAGGCATCATGGAAACAAGCTCTGCGCTAAATGTGAATTGTCAAAGAAAGCTGACTTAAAATAACAGTTCCAAATTTCCTTCAAATTAGCGAGAGCCAAGTGTAGAATTTTAATAATCTGATTACCTGTCAGTGCACAATGAGGGACGGGGCCTGGGCAGGGATAACGGTATTCCTGACAAACCCTCATTCGAAGAGGATCTTACTTCTCCTATAGGTAGAATGATGTGGGGGCCAGGCTTCACATCATGTACAGGCTCCCCTACATCCCAGCCCCAGCGGTAACGCTCTCACTCTCACCATCCCTGCCCCTACCCCACCTTAAATAACGCATCCTATCAAACCAGTAACCTGCTTCCTTTCGTTTTAGCCATCTGAGTCATCGCTGTTGGCCTCTCCTTTTACAGTTAACAACAAACCCGTATTCTACTATTTCCAACTGTACCCCAACCTCTATCTAAACATGCTGAGAATTTATTATGTAGTTGACAAAAAGACTTCTCTGTCGAAGCACTGAGTTCCTGCCAAACTGAATCTGGAGTCAAGGCTCTGCATTGGTGCCCTCCTGTCGTCTGCAGAGGCGACCGTGCGGCCTGAGTGGGTAGCAGCAGGGCTCGTAGAATGTGGAGTCGCGGCGCTGTTCACTTCTGACGAATTAGAAGCTGTATTTGCAGCGGCGGGTTAGGGGAAACGTGGGAATGTGGGTTGAGGAGAGGCAATGAAGTGAGAGAGTGCGCGAGAGATCATGTGCAGAGGTGGAGGAGCATCACAACAGCCAGAGGCTGCCGCTTTCGTGTTGCATTATCCCCTTGTGCTGCTATAGCTAGTGTGCTGCCTTCCCTCGGTCTTTCCTTCGCCGTCTTTCTCCTCCGCGCTCCGCCCAGTTTAGCAACTTCGACACCAACTGTGTGTCCCCGACCCCTCAACAAACATCTTGACCTTCACCTGAATGGCCAACCGCATCTCCCAAAACCAAAAACAACTAAATTAAACACAACCCATCTCCCCGCAAGCCCCAACACCTCTTGCCTGTGCTGCGCATGGGGATCTCCGCCTCGGGAGAGTCGGAGGAGGAGGCGAAATCAAATCTCGTCCCTCCTCGTCGACGCCGACGTGGACGCGGACGAGGGCCGACGATTCCGTCGCCCTCTCCGATGATGATGCGCCTCAATAATGGTGGAAATATCGTTCGTATCATAATATTATGAATATTACATATATTTTTATTGGTGTTATTATATCAATAATAAAAAATTATATAATCTAATCAAATTTACGAGAAAATAGTAGTATTGTGTCTATTCTAATAATTATATTTTTAAAAACATTTAAATATTATAATTAACATAAATAATTGAATTGTGTGATGTTTTTTATTTAAATCTAATAAAAAATTAAAATTTTCCTTACATAAATTAAATTTAGAGGAATATTTTAATTTTAAAGAAGACCTTTTAATAAATCTAGACGATGGAATTTATATGCATTAGAAATTATATCTACAATGATAGTTTATTGTACATTGAATTTAGAGGATATATATATATATATATATATATGACACAAGCTTTCACTAATATTCATTTATATAAGTATGTGAGTAAACGTATTCAAGGGCCTTTTGGTAATTTTAGATTAATATAATGATAGTAATAATAATAAATATAAATAGTACATTGTAAAGAAGGTATAATTTGATTAACAAAAATTGGGATACAAAACTAGAAACAAGATAATGTTCAGTTTGCTCCAAAAGATGTGTTGGCTGAAATGAAGTGTCTCTCATATTGTATTCTTACTTACACTCTAATACATAAGTTCCATATAAGTTTAGAGGGAGATTCTAAGAGTAATTAAATATTCTCAAGAATGCAACATTTGTAAAATAATAATAATAATAATAATAATATATGTTTTAATATCAAAAACCAATTATATCTTGAATTTACTAAATGTCATATAGAGCCAATAATATTGTAATAAATATCCTTATATTATATGTGAAAGTTTTTATACATATATTTTTTATAATACAAAAATATATTTAGACATGTAGTATATTCCATGGTAATCTCTAGCCAATAAAAAAAATCTTAAATTTTTTTAAAAAATTATATCTAGTTTTATATAAATATGTTTATTACAATCTTTAAAATCTTACACCATGTGTTCATTGACAAGAGTTTATTGTTTTAAATTATATATTTTTAGTTTATTTTATGGAGTTAATAATTTTTCTCATTTTCAAATTTAGATAAATAACAAAAAATATTATACAACTTTTTTTCTTTTTAAAGTAATACTCTGATATTAGAGATATTAAGAAAACTACTAATAACATTTGAAGATTGTGATGGTTGAGTGCAAAAGAATACAAAAGATTAGATCTCAGATAATTTAAATCTATAGTATCAAGTACGACATTCTTTGGAAGTATAGAGAATAACTACTAGAATATCAAAAAGAATTCTAATGAGAGACAACAATATCAATGAGTTATTTGAAACTAAAAACTATATATATATATATATATATATAGTGATATAAAATTTTAAAAATATTTATTTTCTATATCTAAAGATAGAAGTATGACAAATAAAAGAGAATGATACACTCTTACAATAATAAATATGAAAGTTGATAACAAATCACATAAACTAATTCATAATTTAAAACAAAGAAATTGTATGAACAAATCATAAAAAGAATCTCAATACATTATCTATGTATTTATATAAAACATATATAAATAATTAAATCCTTGTATAAAAGATCTAAACTGAAAAAATATGTTTACATCATAAATTAAGCTATATTATGTTTAACATAATATATTCATTAAATATTAATATATTCAAATTATTTATTTAATGAATCAAATTGTAAAATATGTTTTCATTAATATTTTATTGTGCTATTATAATTTCTACTCATTATAATTGAATAATGATTTAATATTACACAACTCTCAGATTTTTACGTTAATATACAGTGTAAATCACTATTGAAGTCTATCACTATAATTAATTCTAGTAAAACTAATTAATCATAATATATTTTTTTTCTTAGATTTTTTATGAATAATATTTTATAACCTTCATTAATTTTTATAATAAAAATTTCATATTTAATATCATATAATATTACTTAGAGCCTCTACTAAAAATGCTTAAAATATCCTTGAGTTTGTTTGCTTATATAGTTTTTTACATAATCTATTAATATATCAAATTTATTAATATGTCCATAAAACATGAAAATTTAAAATATAAAATTAAGAACTATATACATGTAAATATATCATTTCAATTTTTCTTGACCTACTTTAAAATTAAAATTAGTATATAAGAACCAATACAATTTCAAAATAGAAAAGTTATTATCTTTTTAAAGTATCTAATTTAATACAATTTTTCATTTCCAAGGTTCATTATGATGATTATCTTAGTCTATGGTGGTTTCGTTAAATAATCTCTAATAAATGGCACTATAAAAAAAACGAAATCAAATAATTTTCTGATTAGGACAGTTGTACGATTCTTAATTAGTTTATGATAATTTTCACATTGATTTCTATGATGATGTATATACAAAAGTAAATATAAAAAATAAATAACTCAAAAACCAATATATATATATATATATATATATATATTTATATATTCATTTAAGTTTATATGTTTATTTTTAAATTCAATGTTTACGTTGGATAACTAATTCATTTAAGTGGTGGAATTACCTAAAAAAGCCTATATTTGTGTGGTTTAGCAAGAAAGGTATCCAATTGGTACTTTGGAAATTTCACTCTATTCTCACATGTGGAGTTCATCAATCTATAGTACCAATCTTGGTTACGCCCCATCTGTGCATGAGACTAGTCATGCTAATAAGGTATGGTTTAATTCTTATTTATATTGTCTAATTACTTTCCCCTAATCCATTGTCCTAACCCTCTCTCGGCTTTGGCCAAGACTCCTCAACCTGAAGTTCCAATCTTAGTGAGAGGACATGAATAAACATATATATATATATATATATATATATGTGGTTAAAACTACCCAAAATCTATTGATTAATGTAGGTAAAAAATAAAATAAATACCTCCCAACCTGCTGTGTGCCTTTTTTTTTTTTTTTTTTTTTTTTTTTTTTTGACTTGATCTCGTATATGAGGAGGTGGATGAACACGGTAGAAGGGAGCTAAACCAGGGAATGGGACACTGGGCCGGGCAAGAGGGAAAGAGGGAAAGGGCAGGCGCCAAGTCTCAGCGAGCGAGCGAAAGGCCCGACACCAGGAAGGAATCCATGACCAAGTATTGATGGATCCGTGCCGCCAACCGACCGCGGCAGCACGCCCACTTGGTATCTTTCAAATCCCACAGATCGCTTTCCGACCTTGTGCCTACTGCCCATCCCCCCCGGTCTTAGGACCCAGCGGCAGTGGCGGTCTTAGGACCCGCCTGCTGCGGTCATTTCATCCCTTGGTTCCGTCACTCAGGAAAAAGCCATTTTGGTGATTGCAGTTGTTCCTTACTTATTATACACTAGTGGAAATTTTCGTGTGGTTGGGTTTAAGGGAAAATTGTTTGCAAATAGTGAACTGGAGGTCTTTTGCAAGTTATGCACGGCTTTTTGCTGTTTAACGATTTCTTTGATTTTGGCCAATGAGAAGACTTTTTATGTGTCTTTGTCTTGTACCTAAGTTTCTATATTATATAGATTGTAAACATTGTGACTTAATCCCCAACTTCCTATTTTGCAAAGATGCAAAACATCGATGGTGTTGTGGATGATTGATGTTACATTTCTAGATAATGCTTTGGAAATGATATGTTAGAACAAGTTATTGATGCATAATAATATACAATATAATAATGAATTGTAATGCAAACCATATCACACACAAAGTTGTTTATATTGATGCTACACTTAAAACTAAAATTACATGCTATACATATAAATATAATTTCGATATTGGAAATGTAACAAAAAAATGAAAGAATAAATGCAACTACATTGACAATATGATTTAAAGTTGAAGTATGCTTTTAGAACTTTGTATATACAAAAGACAATACTAAATAAACCTTTATAAATATTATTTCTTCATTATTTCACCACATTTGTATATATGTAGTCACAATAAGAATTAATATTTTTGTGGATTCTACTTCAATATATATGTATGCATATATAAATATATATACACACACAAACACCTTTTTGTTACAAAAATAAGTTGCTTGCAATGTTCCTTTTATTACAAATTTTAAAAATTCCATACGTTCCTATTTTTGAATACCTATAAATAAATCATTTAAAAAATAATTATGATATATCTATCCTATTAATTTTCTAAAAAAAATCTTTAAAATAATGGGTCTCATTATAAATTATAATACATCATTGACATTATTATGTTTATTTGGATGTTGAAGAATGTAAATTTCTCTTATTTTCCATTTTAAACTTATGATTTAAAAATATTAATTAGTCATGAAGTAGAACGTATTTTAAACCTATTATAATAACAAAAATTTCCTAGTAAACAAACAAATACGAAAGACAACATGATTTGATACTGGAACAACAAAAAATAGATCACATAAATATTCCTATGAAATTGTCAAGTTATCCTCCACAAAGTCTTCATTATAATCATTAATTA
This sequence comes from Physcomitrium patens, assembly GCF_059467195.1. Taxonomy (NCBI): domain Eukaryota; kingdom Viridiplantae; phylum Streptophyta; class Bryopsida; order Funariales; family Funariaceae; genus Physcomitrium; species Physcomitrium patens. Next base: position 1,160,750 of record NC_143434.1, read on the forward strand.
TGTCATAAAATCATTTTTTTAAAAAAAATAAGTCGATAAGATCATAAAATTAAATAGATACTGTTTTATTTTTTAAAAAAAATACAATATTAAAATTCAAAAAAGTGTAAAAAAATTGCTAAACATTAAACTTTATGATCACCTTAATACTCCTTAAAGATTGTAATATAGCCAATCATTTTAGATAAAAATTTAAATAGGTATTGAATGAATTGTCTGTTGGAAAAATAGCAATTGAGCATCTTCTATAATGGTTGGTAAAGCGCTTCACCAAAAAGATGCTAATATTACTTAAATAGATTATGTCAAGGTAAATACAAACATAGTTGTTACTTTATTTTATAAATACAAAAAGGGTAAGTAATTAAATCTATCAGATCTACAGACGACCTTAAATTATTATTTTTGTTTCTATTAGAGACCTCTGGTTTGTTGTAAATTTTGCTACCTGTAAGTATATCAACAAATAATGAAATAGTAAACTATCAATGCTGTAAACAGCTGTAGTCTAGATTTCTTTATTTCTTATAAATAAATTTCATGACTTTCAACCAAACTGTACATACTATGAAAATCTTCTAAAGAATGCTGTATGTTAGGTATGGGTCTGACTTTTTCACAATGGAAGAGAAGTAAAAAAGTGTATAATTATTTGTTACTCTACACACAACAACAATAATTGATGTCCCCAAAAATATTGACTGGTCAAATGTGTGTATTACATACAATATGTGCACAAGAATAATCCATGAAACATAAAAGTGTGGGTAACATATGGGTATCCTAAAACGTGAAGTGACACTTGTTCGTTAAACTTAAATGAAGAAGTTATCTTTATATAAATACACATTTTGGATGGAAAATGTAAGACAGTGTCTATTTGTTTTAGAGGGTTAGAATAACTTTGATACATGCAGGCAGAATCTAGTTAATATAGGCCAACTAATACCAGGTTCAAATATTAAGCTTACATATCTTGTAAATGAGTATTTATTTATTTTTAAATAGAAGAAAAACAGTGAAATTGTGCAATACTACTTATAAGTCCTTGAAAATTTGTTCGTAGATTCATCTATTGAATTTTTTTCACAACAGAAATATATTAATTGTCACATGTTCCACTTATACAGAACATCATGCAATTTTATTATCTACTTAAACCTCTGAATCTTTTATGGCTTTGTCTTCTCATTCTTCATCAAAAAAATAATAATAAAAATAGGATTGAAACATTCCATTATATGCTCACTAAAGACATGTTACTTTGATGATAAACTCAGTTATTGTATTACGAGGAATTTTGGATTTTAGTGGTGTGTTTGTTTGTTTTGTTTTGATATATTTTTCCTTCAATAATTATGTTATCATAATAACCAAATTCTTAATAATTAATCTGTTTGTAAACGTTTTTTTGCACACAAATTCCTGAATAATTGATGTTTTTTTTACTATGTAATTGTGTGACTTACCATAATTATTTACAAATTAATAACAATTCTTAAAATAACAAGCAATCAATTCAGTTTTGAAAGTGAACAATTTGTATCTAGAAATGAAATAAAATAAATGGTAAAATGAAAAACATCCTTTCAATTTTGTATGCATATTACAAGCGTTGATAACATTGAAATCCTCAACATCCTTCAAAAAATTCTTTACTCCATGGCTTTGTATGATTTTTATTTTTTATTTTTAAAAATTTTAATCATGTATTCATGTAATAATATTTTATTAAATGATTTATATTTGTT